>NW_024715893.1:0-42500 GCF_018991925.1 Homarus americanus | reverse complement strand
GTGTGTGTGTGTGTGTGTGTGTGTGTGTGTGTGTGTGTGTGTGTGTGTGTGTGTGTGTGTGATAAATAATGACAGTATCGTGATATACACACACAGTCGGCCCATCACAGTCAACTTGGGGAGAATTATAGGTTTGTTTGATGTTGTTTGCTATTCGTTTATCCAATTGAACACAGTTGAGTTTGCTATAACTTTCCTGGAAAATTATGGGCAAAGGCGAATTGTGGATGTTAGTTTTGATGTCGCAAATGAGAGAGATCGGAAACGCTGGTGTGTGTGTGTGTGTGTGTGTGTGTGTGTGTGTGTGTGTGTGTGTGTGTGTGTGTGTGTGTGTGTGTGTGTGTGTGTGTGTGTGTGTGTGTGTGTGTGTGTGTGTGTGTGTGTGTGTGTGTGTGTGTGTGTGTGTGTGTGTGTGTGTGTGTGTGTGTGTGTGTTGACGAATTAATGTACTGAATAGACGACATTATTGTATAAATGCAGAACACTAAAATTATATTTCGTTGTCATGCCTTTTTTACCATCATCATGTAGGTCAGGTCAGGTCAGCCTGTGGTCAGGTTAGGGGTTAGGTTGTAGTTCGGTCAGGCCGTGGGTCAGATTACGTCAGGTTGTCAAGTTGGCCAAACATCATCATTAACTGGAACACGCTGGGTACTGTGGGGTCGTAACACTGTCTTGCTCCGCGGTGCCCACTGCTTTCTGTGGATGTCGGTCACACTATAATAACCCGTTACAGTACTTCCTTTTCCTCACACAGCCATTCGTGGAATGCTCTGCCTTCTTCTGTGTTTCCATACTCTACAATCTGTCTCAATTTAAAAAGCTGGTTTTCCGGCATCGTTGAGGTGTAGATTAATATAACCTTTAATATAATAGCCTGGGTGAGTTGTCCCCGTAAAAGAGAAAATGAACACATAATTATGGTTAACTCCATATTCTTGTTTATTTCGTGTAATTTAATACTATTGTCGTGGTTGTTTGTAAGGGACTATGTTGTTATTTATTGTTTGTGCTTGTTAATAAATCTAATGTACAGTTTGGATGTTAGTATCGATAACAGTGGCTGACCTGAGCTGGTCTGACTTAACGTATCCAAATGATTCTGATCAGCTCCACTCCCTCCCCACCCTCCCTGGTCAACTCCACTCCTTCCCTCTCCCAGGCTATTTACCCTCCTCCTCCCTGGCCACTTCCTCCTCCCTTATTGGCAGGCTACATCCTCCCTCCCTGGCTACTACCTCCTTGGTTACCTCCACTCCTCTCCACCATTGGCAGGCTACACTCCCTCCCTCCTGACCATCTCCCTCCTCCTCCTGGCCACCTCCACTCCCCCCGATGCAGGCTACACTCCCCACTCCCCTCCCTGGCCACCTCCCTGGCCATCCCTCCTCACCACATTGGCAGGCTACACTTCCTCCCCTGGCACCTCCCTCTGGCCATCTCCTTCCTCCATTGGCAGGCTACACCCCTTCCTCCCTGGCTACCACTCCCTGCTGGACCTCCACTTCCTCCCCATTGGCAGGCCATACCTCCCTCCCTCCCTGGCCATCTCTCCCTCCTCTCCCTGGCCACCTCTCTCCTCCCTGATGGCAGGCCACACCTCCCTCTCCCTGGCCACCACCCCCTGGCCACCTCCCTCCTCTGGCCATCTCCCTCCTCCCCATTGGCAGGCTACACTGCCCTCCCTCCTCTCTGGCCACCTCCCTGGCCACACCTCCCTCCTCCCCCATTGGCAGGCACACTGCCCCTCCCTCCCTGGCCATCTCCCTTCCTCCTCCCCATTACACTCCCTCCTAGCCATCTCCTCCCATTACAGGTCACCCCCTCTCCCTGGCCACCTCTCCCAGCTATCCCTCCTCCCTCCTGGCCACCTCCCTTCCTGGCCATCTCCCTCCTCCCCCATTGGCAGGCCATACCCCCTACCCTCCCTGGCCACCTCCCTCCCCGGGCCATCTCCTTCCTCCCCCATTGGCAGGCCACACCCCTGCCCTCCTGGCCACCTCCCTCCCTGGCCATCTTCCCCTCCCTCCCATTGGGCTACACTCCCTCCCTGGCCACCTCCCTCCCTGACCATCTCCCCCTTCTCCCCCATTGGCAGGTTACACTTCTCCCCCTTCCTGGCCACCTCCCTCCTGACTATCTTCCTCCCTCCCCCATTGGCAGGCCACACTCCCCACCCCTCCCTGGCCACCTCCCCCTGGCCATCTTCCCTCCCTCCCCCATTGGCAGGCTACACCCCTCCCTGGCCACCTCCTCCCTGGCCATCTCCCTCCTCCCCAGGTTAAGCACTCCCCTACCCCTCCCTGGCCACCTCTCCCTGGCTATCTCCCTCCTTCCCTATTGGTAGGCTACATTTCCTTGGCCTTCCTCCTGGCTATCTCCTCCTCCTATTGTATAGGTTACTCTCTCTCCCTCACCTCAAATTTACAATAACCTGCACCATTATATAAACATTTTTAAAACGCCATAATGGTACCAGGAGAAATAGAGTGTGTGTGTGTGTGTGTGTGTGTGTGTGTGTGTGTGTGTGTGTGTGTGTGTGTGTGTGTGTGTGTGTGTGTGTGTGTGTGTGTGTGTGTGTGTGTGTGTGTGTGTGTGTGTGTGTGTTGACGGGTTTAATGGATGATCTTTGTGTTCGTCTTTCTGAATGTATATTTGTCTGTTTGTTTGGTGTGTTTATGTGTGTAAGTGTGTGTCCAGACGTTTTCCAGTTTGTGATTGTTTTTTTGTGTTAGGTTGGGTTAGGTTAGGTTAGGTTAGGTTTGGTTTGTCTGTATATTAAATTATTTATTATGTACGCGGTAAGCTTGATATATGGTGGGGCCTTTGTTGGGTAGTACAGCTTATGTATGGGGCCTTGTTGTGGGGTAGTACAGCCATTTGGGGCCTTGTTGTGGGGTCAGTACAGTCATTTCCAGACCTTGTTGTGGGGTAGCACAGCCATATGTGGGCCTTGTTGTGGGGTGAGTACAGCCATATGTGGGGCCTTGTTGTGGGGTAGTGCAGCTATTTGGGCCTTGTTGTGGGGTAGTACAGCTATATGGGGCCTTGTTGTGGGTGCGCAGCCATATGGGGTCTTGTTGTGGGGTAGTGTTGTTTGTATGGGGCCTTGTTGGGGTAGCACAGCTATTTTGTGACCTTGTTGTGGGGAGTACAGCCTTGTGGGGTCTATTGTGGTAGTACAGCCATATGGGGCCTTGGCTGTGAGCATTGCTATTTGGGGCCTTGTTGTGGGGCAGAAAGGATATGTGGGTCTTATTGGGGTAGCAGCTGTCTTGTGGGGTATGCAGCTTATATGGGGCCTTATTGTGGGGTAGTACAGCTATATGGGGCTTATTGTGGGGAGTGCAGCTATATGGGGTTTTGCTGTGGGGTAGTACAGCTATTTGTGACCTTGTTGTGGGGTAGTACAGCTATTTGGGGGCCTTGTTGTGGGGTGTGATGTGGATGTGGGGCCTTGTTGTGGGTGGCAGTGTATATGGGGTCTTGTTGTGGGGTAGTCAGCTATATGGGTCCTTGTTGTGGGGTGCAGTACAGCTAAGTGGCCTTGTTGTGGGGCAGTACAGCCATATGTGACCTTGTGTGGGCAGTACAGCTATTTGGGCCTTGTTGTGCAGTACAGCTATTTGTGACCTTGTTGTGGGGTAGTACAGCATTTGGGTGGGCCTTGTTGTGGCAGTTATTGTCATATGGGTGCCTCTGTTGGGCAGTACATGCATATGGGGGCCTATTGGGGAGTAAAGTTTGCATGTGGACTTGCTGTGGGGGCAGTACAGCTATTTGGGTCCTTGTGTGGTGAAGTACAGCTATTTGTGACCTTGTTGTGGGCAGTACAGCTATTTGGGCCTTGCTGTAGTAAAGCCAAGTGCTGTGGTTGTACAGCCATATGGGGTCTGCTGTGGGAAGTACGTATATGGGGGTTTGTTGTGGGAGTGGCCATCTATTTGTGACCTTGTTAGGCAGTACAGCCATATGGGGTTGCAGGAGATTGGGCTTGTTGTGGGGTAGGTACAGCCATATGGGGGCCTTCTGTGGGGTAGTACAGCTATATGGGGCTTTGTTGTGGGGAGTACAGTATTTATGTGTGTTGTGTGTAGTACATATTGTTCAGCCTTGTTGTGGGAGTACAGCTTGGAATGGTGAATTGTTGTGGGGTAAAGGTTGTGGTTGCTGTGGTAGTACAGCCATGGGGCCTTGCTGTGGGTAGTACAGCCATTTGGGGTCTTGTGTGGGGTAGTACAGCCATATGGGGCCTTGTGTGGGGGTAGTACAGCCATATGGGGCCTTATTGTGGGCAGTACAGCCATATGGGGTCTTACTGTATAGGTACAGCATGTGCTTATTGTGGGGAGTACGCCATAATGGGGCCTTATTGTGGGGTAGTACAGCTATATGGGGCCTTATTGGGGTAGTACAGCTATATGGGGCCTTGTTGTGGGTAGTACAGCTATTGTGACCTTGCTGTGGGTAGTACAGCTATTTGGGGTCTTGTTGTGGCAGTACAGCTTATTTGGGGCCTTATTGTGGGGAGTACAGCTAAGTGGGGCCTGCCGTGGAGTACAGCTATATGGGGGGCCTTGTCTGTGGGTGTAGTACAGCTATGGGGCCTTTGTGTGGGTAGTCCAGCTATAAGGGGCCTTATTATGGGTAGTACAGCTATATGGGGCCTTATTTGTGTGGGGTAGTAAAGCTATATGGGGCCTTGTTGTGGGCAGCACAGACCTTGTTGTGGGGTAGTACAGCTATTTGGGGCCTTGTTGGGTGTGGGTAGTACAGCTATTTGGGGCCCATTGTGTAGCACAGCCATATGGGGCCTTATTGTGGGGTAGTACAGCTATATGGGCCTATTGTGGGGCAGTACAGCTATATGGGGCCTTATTGGGTAGTACAGCTATATGGGCCCATTGTGGGAGCACAGCTATATGGGGCCTTATTGTGGGGTAGTACAGCCATATGGGCCCCATGCGTGCAGCACAGCCATACGGGTCCATTGCGGGGCAGCACATACAAATGGGCCTCATAGGGGGAGAATAGCCATCTTGGGCCCTGTAAGGGGCAGCACTGTCATGGGCCCTATTGTAAGCAGCACAGCCATCTGGTGCCTGTTGGGGTAGTACAGCTATATGGGGCCTTGTTTGGGTAGTAGTTCAGCATATGGGGCCTTGTGTGGGCAGCAGGCAGACATGGGGCCCTTGCTGTGGGGCAGTACATACATATGGGGCCTTGTGTGGGGTGCAGCGCTGTTCACATGTAAAGCTGTTGTGCAGCACAGCCAGTCTGGGTCATGTGTGGGCAGTACAGCATATGGGGCCTGTTGTGGGAGTAGCAGCCATATGTGGGTCCTATTGTGGGCAGTCAGCTAAGCATGGGGGCTTGCTGTGGGTAGTACAGCTATTTTGGGGCCTTGTTGGGTAGTACAGCCATGGGCGTGGCTTTGTGGGCAGTCAGTTATGGGGCTCTTATTGGGGGTGGTACAGCTATATGGGGCTTGTTGTGGGTGGTAGTATAGCCATATGGGGCCTTGTTGTGGGTGTAGTGCCAGCTATATGGGGCCTTGTTGTGGGTAGTACAGCTAATGGGGGGGCCTTATTGTGGGGTAGTACAGCTATTTGGGGCATTGTTGTGGGAGTGAGAGCACAAATGTGTAGCTGTTATCTTTTGTACCGGCACAAGTAAGTCTTAAATGGATTGGTTGTTTGTCCGTTGGTTCTCTACGGTTCACTTCTGGCTGTGAAGAAGAGAACGACAAATACAGTACCTATGAACAGGTGGGATATTTTCTCAGCGAGTGTAAAGAGCCGAGGATGTTGACCGAGAAGTGGCTGGGTCGGTGTTTTGTACAGCTTGACATGGATATAACATTTCTGGACAGGGATATGGATAGGGTGGTGTAGCGGGCAGTGATGTGAGATGGTGACGAGGAGACCGTGTAAATGACTTGGCTTAGGGTGTGCAAACAGTCTGACCTGTGTTAAGTCTGTACCATGGTAGTTGACCTCCCTCACACCCTCTCTCCCTCTCTGCTTCTCTCCACATCTTCCACTACAGTTGTACATCTTCCACTACAGCTGTACATCTTCCACCGCCTGGATATAGTGGAGCTTATAAATCTAATTAATGGTTCCTTCCACCTCAGTGGAATTTTTGATGAGTGTCATGGTCACAATACAGGTGGACTTTTGTTCAGTCTGTTTTATCATTCTGGGATGTGTAACTTTGGTCACGTGGAGTGGTGTGGGGTGGGGCGGGGCGGCCGGCATTGTGGGGCGGCGTCGTGGCGGTGGTGGGGGCGGCGTCGGGGGCAGTGGTGGTGGGGCGGTGTTGTGGGTGGTGGGGCGGCGTCGTGCGGTGGTGGGGGCGGCGTCGGGGCAGGTGGGGCGGCGTCGGGCAGTGGTGGGGGCGGCGTCGGGGCAGTGGTGGGGCATCGTGGGCAGTGGTGGTGGGCGGCGTCGTGGGGCAGTGGTGGGGGGGGCGTCGGGGCAGGGGTGGTGGGGGGGCGTCGTAGGGAAGTGGTGGTGGGGGCGGCGTCGTGGGGGGCAGTGGTGTGTGCTGCCCAGGGGCAGTGGTGGTGGGGGTGGCGTCGTGTGAGGGGCAGTGGTGGTGGGGTGGGTGTCGTGAGGGCAGTGGTGGTGGGGGTGTCGTCGTCGTCATCGTCATCTTAGAGTAATTGAACAGTATTAAGGCCCTAGTCCCTTGTGTCTCCGATTTCTAGTCCCCAGCTCTTGCTCCCTAGCGTCCATGCTCCTCTGTGTAGTGCTTAATATCCAACTGACCGAGTCCCCATATTCATTCGTTAGCACCCAGCCCCAGTCCCATTTATCCAGCCTCAGTCCGCATTTATCCAGCCTGTATTTCCAGTCACCGACCTACACCTAAGCATCAAGGATCCAACGCTTCAATCTTTGTGTACATCTCTCTTTTTTTTTTTATCCTAGCAGTGTGTTGCCTCGTATAAATCAAGGTTGGTGCATCCTCACAACACTGTCCTATTACTATGTGGGAAAGGCGGCCACACGCAAATTCAACTCCTGACTCTGAGATTGCGTCACGTCCCAAATTCTTGTGATCAAACGTGGACAAGGTCGGGGAAGAAATGCGTGAGGAGGTGGTTCACTTAGTGCTCGCTGGTTTACTGACTCTGAAAATCACAGTGTAAGGATAGATTTATTTTAGATTAACCGCGGTAACCTAACCTAACTCTAACTCTAATCCTAATCCCAACTCTAATCCTAACCTGACCTGGATTTGACTTGACCTGGACCTTAATCCTAACTCTAACTAACCTCCCCAAATGCCATCAATGTGTGAAGTGGAATAGTAGGTGTCTAATCCTTGTGGTGATCCATAATAAGATTAGATGTAAGTCACATTTGGCTGGTGGTTTGGGTGTCGATTACAACAACGAGTGACTTGTGATATAAAGTGTTGCATTTGGTAATTTGATGTTACTCATGTATATTCAGTAAACACCTGTACGTAAATAGCGGAGAAACGAAACAATTTACGAGTCAAGATAGTTAGTTAGTTACCTGGAGGCTCGGAACTTAACCCTAGGTGGCGAGCGAGGCTCATTATGCCGACTTCGGATTACCGGAGTTCAGCGTTCGAAACAATACAGTCGAATTGATGGAAACGAGGCGCGTGAGAGAGCTTTATGTTATGTGATTGAAACGAGGAAGCTAACTCCTGACATCCGGAGAGATCAAAATAATGTTTACGAAATCCTAGCGGATTGGTTTAAAATGCTTTGAAACGACTCGGAATTAAAATGTGAATGGGGGTAATATTTTGCGGGGCTTTTAAAGAGTTAGTTAACCTTAGAATCTGGATTTGTTTTAAGAGTTTCGAAACACTTCAGAAAAGACGAACCACCCCCGCCCTCCCCACCCCACCTTCCTTCCCCCCTCATTCCTTTCCCTCTTCTTCCCTTTCAGCACCCACTTCCTTCCTTTTCACCCTCTTCCTTCTGGGTCCTTCCTTCCCTTCAACCCTTCCTTCTCCTCAACCTCTTTCCCTCTTTCTCTCTTCTCACTTCTCTCTCCCCTCCCTCCCTCGGGTGTGTGGCCAAATAAAATTCCTGAAAAGTGGTGAAGGAAAGGGTGCTGAAGGAAGTGAGGAGTGAACAATTACCTCATGAACCTCTCCAGATGCCGCTTCTTATAGAGAGCGAGGATTGTGCTTCTCTCTCTCTCTCTCTCTCTCTCTCTCTCTCTCCTGCTAATATTCTTCAGCCTATAACCATTATAAAAGACCCTATAACTTCTCATCCTTGCTGAGACTTTTTCCTACATAAGTATATGAGTTTAATGTATAATCACATATAACAATACCTTATATATTAATGATAAAGTATGCCAATTATGTTAAAAAACTCTCCTCTTAAGTAAGGAGTTAATCGATTTTCATATCGGGTGCATTATACATGGCTGGATTTCAATCTTCCATCTAATTATATGTGTACAGGTAAAATATATGGCTGTGCCCTGAGGTGGCTGGTGGCTGTTTTAGGCCTGGCTTGAGAATTCCTCTTTTTAGTCCGCCCTTGTGTTGCCACACCCCGAACACCGCTTTTCTGCGGCTTTTTGTTCTTTTCCCCGTGCCTGGGTGGTAGAAAATGATGCTCCTTCTCCTCGCTTTGATCTCTCTCTCTCTCTCTCTCTCTCTCTCTCTCTCTCTCTCTCTCCTCGTGTCTTTTGTTATCGTTATATTTGTTATACACACATTTGCTACTGGAAGATGTGACTATGAGATAATTTTGGTTTTGTTAGCTATTGTTGATGGTATGTACACATCATCACGTACAACATCATCACAGACATCATCAATATCATCAGACACACAATAATAATATCAATAATGTGTATACACACACACACACACACACACAAGACACACACACACACACACACACACACACACACAGACACACACACACACACACACGTATACACACACACACACACACACACACGTACACACACGTACACACACACACACATACACACACACACACACACACACACACTATCTATATATTCCTCTCACCGTCTCTACACAGAACTTCAGCAATTCCAAATTGCTTAACCATAAAATCTCGTCGCAGCTGTCACAAGAGATGACAGATTTGTGAGCGTCGAGAATTGGCTGTTGGCACAGCTGTTGGGAAATCTGTGTTTGAGGAGAAATATGTGTTTCTGGGAGAATCTGTTTGTGGAGGAAATCTGCGTCTGAGGGAAAATCTTCGCAGTTGTGGGATGACTTATGTTTTGGGGAAAATTCTGCTGCTGTGTCGAAATCTTTCTTTAACTGCTGGAAAAATCTGTGTCCTGTGGATGCACTCCCAGCTGGAAAAGAGAGAGAGAGAGAGAGAGTATAAGAGAATACTAACACAAACAAGACAAGAAAAGATGATGGGAAAAAATAGGAGACAGACAGACAGACAGCACAGACAGACGGACGTGCCAATTTTCAATATATCACCGTGTGCTGGTGAAGAATGAGACATTAATACACACATTGTACATACACACATATAGCATACACACATGCTGACACACACACACCTCTGCCCTCATAAGACGATAGATCAAGGTAAATTACAGGTGTGGGAAGTCAGCCAGCTTCCGGACACCTGAAGCATATATCACCGCCCCTGTCACCACCTGCCTGGAGAGTGAGGACCACAGCTATTGTTTGTGTGAGGATAATGTTAAATTGTTTGGTGTGAGGATACTGTTAAATTGTTTGTGTGGGAGTGATAATGTTAAATTGTTTGTGTGAGTGATAATGTTAAATTTGTTTGTGTGTGAGGATAATGTTAAAATTGCCTGTGAGGGATAATGCCAAGTCTGTTTGTGAGTGATAATGTTAAAAATCTCATCAGTTTGTGATGGTGGTAGTTCACGCTCTTCTTTTATCATATAATGTTGATTTATTTGGATTTTATGAGAAAATAAAGTTAAAATTAAAAATAATAATAGTTTATATTTTAAACAATAGGAAGTTTGTAATTATGGACAAAACAAAAGTGCTGTGAATTGGTTTTTTATATCATCTGTTAAAAAGGATTATAATATTTTGCTTTTGCCGCTACTAATGTAGAAATAAATTGTTGTTGGTTATAATGTGACATGTGATAATACAGTGTACAGTCGCGATCAAAAGTTTCTTGGACTACTTAATAATATGTGGGTATATGAGGACCACAGCGAGGAGGTGATTTTAATGTGTTTTATATATCTTGTCTGAGTATTTAATGTGTGTGCGTGTGTGTGTGCGTGTGTGTGTGTGTGTGTGTGTGTGTGTGAGTCGTTGCCTCTCTATTAATGTATTCATGTGAGGCAGATGGCCACTCATCAGTCCAGATAACGGGGTCGTTAGGATCACCTGATGGATGCATGGACATGAGGCGGTGGTGGCTGCCTGCGGAGTGTGATGAGCGGAGTGCAGGTGGTGATTGGAGGGATGAAGGGAGGTGGTGGCTGTTTTTGAGGGATGAGGAGGTGTGAGTGCTGCTGTGAGTGCATTTATGAGTGGCGGTAGCTGCTCGTGAGTGATGAGCGAGTGCGGCGGTTGCTTGTGTGAGGTGGATGGAGTGAGGTGGTGGTGGCTTGTGTGAGGTGTGATGAGTGAGGTGGTGTAAAGGGTTGCTTGTGTGAGTGGATGCTGAGGTGTGGAAGTGGGATGAAATCTGGGATTGCTGTAATTAGTCAGGTCAGGTTTAATTTAAATCAAGGTGGGAGATGCTTAGGTAAGTGGCTGGGGTGGGGCTAACTTTCAGGTGACCCCTAACACTTTCTTGGCATACACCCCTGCCCTTGTGTTGACAGTATTCAGGGTGTATTGGTGTCAGCGGTGACGTCACGAGAGGGAGAAAGACGATAGCAGCCAATCACTACCCTGACACACTCTGACGTCATCTCAGCTACAATCTCGGCACTTACCGTGTGTGTGTGTGTGTGTGTGTGTGTGTGTGTGTGTGTGTGTGTGTCATGGAGAACTGGCCCATCTATGCTTCTATCTGGCCACCTGTGGCAGGCAGAGCACCTGCTGTGGGTCTGTGGAGATATACAATATTGAAACCCTGTGACGTAAGTTAAGGCTGGCCTGGCACCTGTTCGTCTGTCTGTCAGTCATTGTCTCTTCGTCTGTGTTCGTGCCCGTCTGTGCCCGTGTTCGTCTGTCTGTTCGTGTTCCGTCTGTTCGTCCGTCCGTCCATCCGGTCCGTCCACCCATCCATCTTTATTTGTCTGTCTGTCATCTACACTTGTTGCTGTCTGCCCACCTGTTGTGTTGTGTCGTTTGTCTGTCCACCCATCCATCTTTTTCTGTCTGTCTGTCATCTAGCACTTGTTCCTGTCTGTCTCTGTTCGTCTCCTGCCTGCTACATGCATTTTTTTCAGTTTTGCTGAGAGTGGAGTTGGGATGACTGGTTGTTGATGACTGGGTGACTGGTTTCTGGTGTTGGATGACTGGCTGCTAGAGTTGGATGACTGGTTGTTGGATGACTGGGTGGGTGACTGTTGCCGGTGTTGGATGACTGGCTGTTGATGACTGGGTGGTTGTTGCTGGTGTTGGATGACTGCGGCTGGTTGCTGGTGCTGGATGACTGCGGCTGGTTGCTGGTGCTGGATGACTGGGTTGACTGGTTTGCTGGTGTTGGAATAATGCGACTGTTGCTGGCTGGTGTTGATGACTGCGTCTGTTGCTGGTGTTGATGACTGGGTGACTGCTTGCTGGTGCTGGGATGACCGGGTTGACTGGTTGCTGTGTTGATGACTGGTTGCTGGTGTTGATGACTGGGTGACTGGTTGCTGGGTTGATGACTGGTTGCTGTGTTGGATGACTGGTTGCTGGTGCTGGATGACTGCTGCTGGTGCTGGATGACCGGTTGCTGGTGGTGTTGGATGACTGGGTGACTGGTTGCTGGTGTTGGATGACTGGCTGCTGGTGTTGGATGAGACTGCGACTGGTTGCTGGTGTTGGGATGACTGCGTGACTGGTTGCTGGTGCTGGATGACTGGGACTGGTTGCTGGTGTTGGATGACTGGTCTGCTGGTGCTGGATGACTGCGACTGCTGGGTGTTGGATGACTGGACTGCTGCTGGTGCTGGATGAGTGGGCTGCTGCTGGTGTTGATGCTGGTGCTGGGTGACTGGGTGGTAGTGATGCCTGCCTGTGTACCAACTGTTGCATACATACATTATGTTAGTCTGCTTCCCCGCTGTGAGAGAGAGAGAGAGAGAGAGAGAGAGAGAGAGAGAGAGAGAACGTACACACCCATACTCCTACTTACCTCCAACACACACACACACACACACACACACACACACACACACACACACACACACAGCCGCCACGCCAACATTTAATTAACTAAACTCTTAAATAATTCCCAGGTATTGTCTTTGATAAGTTTTACAGTGTTGTAATGTATATTGAAGTGAGGTGTTTCATCTCTCTCTCTCTCTCTCTCTCTCTCTCTCTCTCTCTCTCTCTCTCTCTCTCTCTCTCTCTCTTTTCTACCTCTCTCTTCTTTTCCTCACTATTCTCTCTTCCTCCCACCATTATGGCAGTGAGCACCCCTCACCATGATGGCAGGAGCACCCTCACCATGATGGCAGTGAGCACCCCCACCATGATGGCAGTGAGCACCCCCACCATGATGGCAGTGACACCCCCACCATTATGGCAGTGAGCACCCCACCATGAGGCAGTGAGGAGCCCCCACCATGATGGCAGTGAGCACCCCCACCATGATGGCAGTGAGCACCCCCACCATGATGGTAGTGAGTACTTTCACCATGATGGCAGTGAGCACTCTTACCATGATGGCAGGAGCACCCCTACCATGATGGCAGTGAGCACTTCACCATGATGGCAGGAGCATTCACCATGATGGCAGGAGCACCCCTACCCATGATGTAGTGAGCACCTCTCCCGCGATGATGCAGTGAGCACTCCCCACCATGATGGCAGTGAGCACCCCCACCATGATGGCAGTGAGCACCCCCCACCATGATGGCAGTGAGCACCCCCACCATGATAGTGAGCATTCCCCCTGTTATTCATAAACTGCTCCTCCCATTAACGGAATCCTGGCCTCAGCTGTGGACATCAACGACTGGCGTGGTGTGATGGGGGAATTACTGCCCTCTTCTGCCACTCTTAGGCGGCACTCATGACACTGGTTGACTACTGGTCGTCTTCTTGGTTGACTGGTTGACTATTGGTCGTCTTCTTGGTTGACTGGTTGACTATTGGTCGTCTTCTTGGTTGACTGGTTGACTATTGGTCGTCTTCTTGGTTGACTGGTTGACTATTGGTCGTCTTCTTGGTTGACTGGTTGACTATTGGTCGTCTTTGGCTGACTGGTTGACTATTGGTCGTCTTCTTGGTTGACTGGTTGACCATTGGTCGTCTTCTTGATTGACTGGTTGACTATTGGTCGCTCTCGGCACTCCACACAACATAACCCTGTGAGGAGGATCAAGGTCCCGGAAAACGAGTATGATGGCGGTGTATGAGGCGGTGTATGAGGTGGGTGAGGCAGCGGTGTATGAGGCGAGTGAGGCAGCGGTGTATGAGGCGGGTGAGGCAGCGGTGTATGAGGTGGTGAGGAAGCGGTGGTGAGGCGGGTGAGGCAGCGGTGTGTGAGGTGGTGAGGCAGCGGTGGAGAGGTGGTGAGGTAGCGGTGTATGAGGGTGAGCTGAGGCGCGGGTGTATGAGGCGGGTGAGGCAGCGGTGTATGAGGTGGGTGAGGCAGCGGTGTATGAGGTGGGTGAGGCAGCGGTGGCGAGGTGGGTGAGGCAGCGTGTATGAGGTGGGTGGGCGCGAGGTGTGTGAGGCAGGCGAGGTGAGGCAGCGGTGTGCGAGGCGAGGCAGCGGTGGAGAGGCGGTGAGGCAGCGGTGTAGAGGTGGGTGAGGCAGCGGTGGGTGAGGCGGTGAGGCAGCAGGCGAGGCGGGTGAGGCAGCGTGTGTGGTGGAGTGAGGCAGCGGTGTGGGAGGCGGGGAGGCAGCGGTGTATGAGGCGTGAGGCAGCGGTGGCGAGGCGGGTGAGCAGCGGTGGGGAGTGTGGCGGGAGGCAGCGGTGTATGAGGTGGGTGAGGCAGCGTGTATGAGGCGGTGGGAGGCAGCAGTGTGAGGTGGTGAGGCAGCGGTGTATGAGGTGGGGGTGAGGCAGCGGTGTGGAGGCGGGTGAGGCAGCGGGTGTATGAGGTGGGTGAGTCAGCGGTGTATGAGGTGGGTGGGAGGCAGCGGTGTATGAGGCGGTGAGGCAGCAGTGTGGGCGTGAGGGGTGAGGCAGCGGTGTATGAGAACGGGTAAAACCTCGATATTGCTGCAGAACGTAACATGAGGGTCACTGAGGAGACACACATATGGGAAATGTCTTTCAATCTCGCTCACTGTTCACAGCATCTAAGAGCCGTTCACCTATGAAATAAAACTTGTTATTGTGAGAAGACCTGCATCCTGGTCGTAAACAGGTAACGTCAGGTATCTCGAGTTCCTACTGCAACGGCACCTGCAGCGTCCAATCCTGCGGCAGTGGGATACCATTATACTGTTAAGCCAGACCCCAAGTCCTCTCTCCGTGCGCCACATTATCCCGCCCAGGTGAACCTCCCTCGCTCTCCTCCCAGGTGTGAGGTGTTGTTCTCTCTCTAGCAGTGAGTGACAGTGGTTCTCCTAGGTCGCTGAGGAATCCTAGGAAGGTAGTTTAAAAGTCCCTTATTGGATAATTGTGTTGTTTAGGATGAAGTATTATTCAGTGGTGTGGTTAGTGGACATTATCCTCGCGTCCTTCCTGGGGGTGGGGCAGGATGTCAGGGATACACGCGTCTTGCTCAGCTAAAACACTAAATATTAAACTAACTTAGTAGTACACTTGGTGTGTGTGTCACACCCGACCCAGCCTGTCTCAACACACCCGACCCAGCCTGTCTCACACACCTGACCCAGCCTGTCTCACACACCCGACCCAGCCTGTCTCAACCACCTGGCCCAGCCTGTCTCAACCACTGACCCAGCCTGTCTCACACCCCGACCCAGCCTTGTCTCACACACCTGACCCAGCCTGTCTCACACACCGACCCAGCCTGTCTCACACACCAACTTAACCTGTCTTCGTCTTTTTTACTCCCGACATCTCCTTCTCCCTTCCCAGCCACCGTGAAGCATATTCCAGGTTCCACAGGGGAGCGTCGACAAAGTGTGCCACGTAGTCGACTCGTGAAGAAAGTTAGTCAATTTGTTGCGGCCATTCACTCACTGCCTCCCACCCCCGAGACCCTGGAGTGTCACGGCCCTCAACCTGTGAGGAGAAGCCGTCACTCACTGCCTCCCCACCCCTGAGGACCCTGGCGTCACGGCCCCCACCTGGGGTGAGGAGAAGCCGGGTTTATCACGAGTCTTTAAGATGTCTGGTTTTACTGTAGTAACCCAGGAAGACTTCCGGGTAAGGTGAAGGGGGGGTGAGAGGTGGGGTGAGGGTGAGAGGTAAGGTGAGGGGTGTGAGAGGTGAGGGGGGTGAGGTGAGGGGAATGTGAGAGGTGTGAGGGTGAGAGGTGGGTGAGGGGTGAGAGGTAAGGTGAGGGGATGTGAGAGGTAAGGTGAGGGGGTGATGGGGTTTCACAAAGTCTTAAGATGCTGGTCTTGAGGTCTTGAGAATTCAGTGTGATTGTGTAAACTATAAAAGAAATGAAAAAAAATGAAAGAAGGCAGGAGAGACCAGTTACTCTATTTCCCCCACAGTTTCAGAATCTCCCCACAAAAGGTGTTTTCGCTGCCTATAAATATCTGCTAGTTTGAATGTGAATGGAAGAGCCGAGTCGTTTGGGGTGAGACATCGACGCTGCTTCGAGATGTGATTCAAAACTTCAGAGATCGAAACTTTTGGTTGATTATATTTTTTTTTCCTTTTTACTGGGGAATCCATGGGGTCGAGGAGGGAGATTTTGTTTATTTATTTTGTTTTTTGTATGCAAATGATTCGAAGGCGTTTCTTTAATAGTCTGTTTTTCTTTCCTTTCTATTTATCTTCCTTAAAATCTCTCTCTCTCTCTCCTGACGTTAAATGCAAATGTGTACAGAGTTATGTTAATAAACCCAACTTTTGAGAACTCGGGAGATCCGTCAGTTTTATCTTGCCACACACACACACACACACACACACACACACACACACACACACACACACACACACACACACACACAGAGGCAGATAGACAGACACATCGTCTCTCTCTTCTCTCTCTTCTTCTTCAACAAATCACATCATAACCAATTATAAATCTTAAACAAAATAATAATAATAATATTTACCACATGAGCTGCGGTGTGTTGATGAGTAGACTACTCTGTTGACTTCTCTGGCTGCCTTCCTGTGGTGTTGACAAGGCAAATATGCGGAGGAGGAAGAGGAAGGAAGAAGAGAAGGAAGGAAGGAAGGAGGTTGGGAGGGGGGGGGGGGGGGGAGGGTGGGAGGGTGTGTGTGTGTGTGAGTGGTAATTAGGAAGAGCAAGATGGGAGGGAGGAGAGGAGAGTGGGAGGGAGAGGAAGAGGAAGAAGAGGCGAGGGAAAAGAAAAGGAGGAGAGTGAGAAGGAGGAAAAGACCAAGACAGACAGACAGACACATACAGATGGAAGAGAGAGAGAGAGAGAGACCAGCTCTGCTACTGTGGTGGTATAACTTCATGATGGTGTCAACTCAGGTCTTGGGTTGGTTCTCCATTATGGTGTTGGGTTCCGGCCATCACACTACACCATATATAACCCCTCTCCACCCTCCCTTTCTACTCTTTCCCTTTTTTCCACCTCTTCCTCTCCTTCCCCTTCCACTCTTTCTCCCCTTCCCTCTCCTTCCCCTTCCTCTTCCCTTCCCTCTCCCCTTCTTCCCTCTCCCTCTTCCCTCTTCTCCCCTCTTCTTCCTTCTCCTTTCCTCCCTTCCTCTCTTTCTCCTTT
The DNA here is from genome assembly GCF_018991925.1 of Homarus americanus. Classification (NCBI taxonomy): domain Eukaryota; kingdom Metazoa; phylum Arthropoda; class Malacostraca; order Decapoda; family Nephropidae; genus Homarus; species Homarus americanus. The sequence continues at coordinate 25,538 of NW_024715893.1, read as the reverse complement.
CTTTCCCTTTCCCTTTCTTCCCTTTCCTTCTTTCTCCCCTTTCTCCTCTTCCCCTTCTCCTCTCTTCCTCTCCTTCCCCTTCTTCTCCCCTTCCTCTCCTTCCCCTTTCCTCTCTTTTCCTCTCCTTTCCCCTTTCCTCTTCCTCTCTTTCCCCTTCCCCCTTCCCTCTCCTTCTCTCCTTCCTCTTCCTTTCTTTCCCCTTCTTCCCTTCTCCCCTTCCTCTCCTTCCCCTTCCTCCCCTTCTCCCCTTCCTCTCCTTTCCCCTTCATCTCTTCCCTTCCCCTCTCCCTCTTCCCCTTCTCCCCTTCCCTATCTTCCCAACTCGTAAAAGTAGATGAGGGTCGTTCTATAATAACTGACAATAACAACAACAATAATAATAATAATAATAATAATAATAATAATAATAATAATAATAATGATGATGTGATGATGATGTGATGATGATGATGATGATGATGATGATAATAATAATGCGTGCGTGCGTGCGTGTGTGTGTCATTCATTCCCAGGCATATATATAACATTACTTTGTGTTGACCCATAATGCAAAACACAATTATCCTTCCTCTCCCATTTATCACCCTTTGTCTTTCTCCTCTTATTCATTACATGTTGTCTTTACCCTCTTGTTTATCGATGTATCTAGTGTTCATAATTCATCACGTTTTGGCTATTTCAATGTTCGCTTTGTAGTCTTCTTTTGTTTCTCTTCTTCTATTCCTCTTTCTTCTTCTTTCTCTTTCTTCTCCTCATTCTCCTTCTATATCTATAACCCCCATCATTCCTTTCCTTCCTCCCATCTCCTAACTCCCCTTCCTTTCTTCCTTTCCTTCGTTCATCTTTCTCCTTTTTCCTTCTCCTTCTCCTTTTCCTTCCTTCATTCTTTAATTCCTTCTATCTCTCATCCTTCCTTCCTACCCACCCTCTTTCCTGTGTATTCTGTCGAATTTTTTCCTCTTTCCTTCCTTCTCTCCTTCCACTCCTATCCATCCCTTCCTTCCTCCTCCCTACATCTACCTTTCTATCCTCCCTCCCTCCCCTCCTCTCCCCTCCCTATCACTTTCCTTTACCCTAACCCTCGTTCCTCTCCCTCTCTCTTGTCTCTCCCCTCCCATTACGCCTCACCACGCCCCCTCTACCACGCTCTCCCCACTCACCGCCCCCTCACCACGCCCCTCACCACGCCCCCTCTCACCACGTCCCTCACCACGTCCCTCTCTCCACCACCCCCACTCACCACGCCCCCCACTCACCACGCCCCTCTCACCACGCCCCTCACCACGCCCTCTTTCACCACGCCCCCTCACCACGCCTTCACCCGCCCTTCACCACTGCCCTCTTCACCACGTTCTCTTCACCACGCTCCTCCTCTCACCACGCCTCCTCCTCACCTGCCCCTCACCACGCCCTCACCACGCCCTCACCACGCCTTCACCACGCCCCCTCACCACGCCTTCACCACGCCCTCTCACCACGCCCCCTCACGCCCCCACCACCTCCCCACCACCACCCCCACTCACCACCCCCACCTCACCACCCCCCCACTCACCACCCCCACTCACCACCCCCCCACTCACCACTCCCCCACCTCCACCACCCCACTCACCACCCCCACTCACCACCCCCACTCACCACCCCCACCCACCACCCCCTCTCACCACCCCCACCTCACCACCCCCACTCACCACCCCCCACTCACCACCCCCCTCACCACCCCCCCACTCACCACCCCCACTCACCACCCCCCACTCACCACCCCTCTCACCACCCCTCTCACCACCCCCACTCCACCACACCCCCCACCTTCCACCACCCCCACTCACCACCCCCCCACTCCACCACCCCCACTCACCACCCCCCTCTCACCACCCCTCACCACCCCCCCACTCACCACCCCCACTCACCACCCCCCACTCACCACCCCCACTCACCACCCCCCACTCACCACCCCCACTCACCACCCCCCACTCACCACCCTCTCACCACCCCCTCTCACCACCCCCACTCACCACCCCCCACTCACCACCCCCCCACTCACCACCCCCCACTCACCCACCCCCTCCCCACCACCCTCACCACCCCCACCACCACCCCCCACTCACCACCCCCACTCACCACCCCCACTCACCTCCTCACCCCCCCACTCACCACCCCCACTACTCACCACCCCCCACCTCCACCCCCCACCCCTCAGCACCACAACAAATAAATGTGTATTTCTTTATGGCACCAGTTTGTGGTCTTCTGTGGCTGAGGCATACCTAACGAAATGATGGCGGTTCTCGCCTTAGCTTTACCAGACCCTGTAATTCCAGTGGTGCAGTGATCCAGTGGTTCTCTCCTTAACACTCCCTCACTCCTCCTGCCTCCCTTAACCCTCCTGCCCTCCCTCCTTCCCCTAACACTCCCTGCCCTCCCTTAACCCTCCTCCCTCCTTTCCCCCTTAACACTCCTCCCTCCTTCCCCTTAACACTCCCTCCTCTCTCTCCTGCCCTCCCTCCCTCCCTCCTCCTCCTGCCTCCCCTTAACACCTCCTCCTCCTGCCCCCTCCTCCCTAACACTCCCTCCCTCCTCCTGCCCTCCCTTAACACTCCCTCCCTCCTCCTGCCCTCCTCTTAACACTCCCTCCCCTCCCCTGTCCTCCCTTAACACTCTCCTCTCCTCTTTTGTCAGTTGCTCTTCCTTTCTCCTCTATTCACTCCTTACTTCTCCCTTACCCATCATTCCTCTTTTCTCTCTATCGCCTCCTTTTTCTCTCTTTCCTCTATTCCCTTCTCTTTTCCCTTTCTAATATCTTCACCTTCCTCCCTCCTCCCTCCCTCCCTACCTTCTAAGATGGTCATCCCCATATCATATAACTGTCTCAGCCAAGTGCTCTACTCTCAGTCCTATCCAATCCCCACCTCCTCCTCCCTCATCCCTCCCTCATCCTCCTCATCCCTCCCCTCATCCCCCCATGAGGATTACTAAACCTCTTAACACGAGTCGTTGGAACAGTCCCCAATCCAATGTACGGGAGTTCCATTAGCCTGCAGAAAGAGAGAGGGCGGGACAAACCAGGCCACATAACACGAGCCAAAAATATGATGCGCAAGTCTCCCTTAATAGCTACTGTTCTCTTGTTTTTCTTCCCTGGTATATTTTAGAAACTCTCTTAAAAATTATCATGGCTAATATTATAGGATATAAAGGTAAGTTTAGTGGTGAGGTTGTTTGTTTTAGGTGGTACATTATGTAACTTGTCATCACGTTAGGCAGAAGAGCGAGGTTTGGTGCGTCAAGTCCACAGAAAACGGGAATTTCTAGGCGCTGTTGCTAATGCGAGAGGTGGTCGTATTTTTAGCGTGGTAACCTTGGTAACGGAAAGGAGTTATTACAACACTGGGGAAACTTGTATTATCCAGCTGGGGAAACTTAGGTTATCCAGCTGGGGAAACTTGTATTATCCAGCTGGGGAAACTTAGGTTATCCAGCTGGGGAAACTTAGGTAATCCAGCTGGGGAAACTTGTATTATCCAGCTGGGGAAACTTAGGTTATCCAGCTGGGGAAACTTAGGTTATCCAGCTGGGGAAACTTGTATTATCAGCTGGGGAAACTTAGGTTATCCAGCTGGGAAACCAGGTTATCCAGCTGGGGAAACTTGTATTATCCAGCTGGGGAAACTTAGGTTATCCAGCTGGGAAACTTAGGTTATCCAGCTGGGGAAACTTAGGTTATCCAGCTGGGGAAACTTGTATTATCCAGCTGGGGAAACTTGTATTATCCAGCTGGGGAAACTTAGGTTATCCAGCTGGGGAAACTTAGGTTATCCAGCTGGGGAAACTTGTATTATCCAGCTGGGGAAACTTGTATTATCCAGCTGGGGAAACTTAGGTTATCCAGCTGGGGAAACTTAGGTTATCCAGCTGGAAACTTAGGTTATCCAGCTGGGGAAACTTAGGTTATCCAGCTGGGAAAAATCTTGTATTATCCAACTGGGGAAACTTAGGTTATCCAGCTGGGGAAACTTAGGTTATCCAGCTGGGAAACTTAGGTTATCCAGCTGGGAGTTGTTCCAGCTGGAAACCAGGTTATCCAGCTGGGAAATCTAGGTTATCCAGCTGGGGAAACTTCAATATCCAGCTGGGGAACCAGGTTATCCAGCTGGGAAACTTGTAATATCCAGCTGGGGAAACTAGGTTATCCAGCTGGGAAACTTGTATTATCCAGCTGGGAAATTTAGGTTATCCAGCTAAACCTTAGGTTATCCAGCTGGGGAAACTTGTATTATCCAGCTGGGGAAACTTAGGTTATCCAGCTGGGAAACTTGTATTATCCAGCTGGAAACTTAGGTTATCCAGCTGGGGAAACTTAGGAATCCAGCTGGGAACTTGTATTATCCAGCTGGGGAAATTTAGGTTATCAGCTGGGGAAACTTAGGTTATCCAGCTGGGGAAACTTGTAGTATCCAGCTGGGAAACCTGTATTATCCAGCTGGGGAACTTGTTATCCAGCTGGGAAACTTAGGTTATCCGCTGGAAACTTGTATTATCCAGCTGGGAAACTAGGTTATCCAGCTGGGAACTAGGTTATCCAGCTGGAAACTTAGGTTATCCAGCTGGGGAAACTTGTATTATCCAGCTGGGAAACTTGTATTATCCAGCTGGGGAAACTTAGGTTATCCAGCTGGGAAACTTTAGGTTATCCAGCTGGGGAAATTCTGTTTATCCAGCTGGGGAAACTTGTATTATCCAGCTGGGGAAACTTAGGTTATCCAGCTGGGGAAACCTAGGTTATCCAGCTGGGAAATCTTAGGTTATCCAGCCGGAAACTTAGGTTATCCAGCTGGGAAACTTGTATTATCCAACCGGGGAAACTTAGGTTATCCAGCTGGGAAACTTAGGTTATCCAGCTGGGGAAACTTAGGTTATCCAGCTGGGGAAACTTAGGTTATCCAGCTGGGGAAACTTAGGTTATCCAGCTGGGAAACTTGTTATCAGCTAAACTGTTATCCAGCTGGGAAATCTAGGTTATCCAGCTGGGGAAACTTGTATTATCCAGCTGGGGAAACTTAGGTTATCCAGCTGGGGAAACTTGTATTATCCAGCTGGGGAAATTTAGGTTATCCAGCTGGGGAAACTTAGGTTATCCAGCTGGGGAAACTTGTATTATCCAGCTGGGGAAACTTAGGTTATCCAGCTGGGGAAACTTGTATTATCCAGCTGGGGAAACGTAGGTTATCCAGCTGGGGAAATTGTATTATCCAATTCCATTTGACTACAGAATAACATGAATACAAACACAAACTTGGAACACACTCCATCCCTTGTTAGAATTTGGGATGGTGACTGATGGTGACTCGTGTTGGATGGTGACTGATGGTGACTCGTGTTGGATGGTGACTGATGGTGACTCGTGTTGGATGGTGACTGATGGTGACTCGTGTTGGATGGTGACTGATGGTGACTCGTGTTGGATGGTGACTGATGGTGACTCGTGTTGGATGGTGACTGATGGTATTTCAATGTTGGATGGTGGCTGATGGTACTCATTGTTGGATGACTGATGGTGACTCATTGGATGGTGACTGATGGCATTGACTCGTGTTGGATGGTGACTGATGGTGACTCGTGTTGGATGGTGACTGATGGTGACTCGTGTTGGATGGTGACTGATGGTGACTCGTGTTGGATGGTGACTGATGGTGACTCGTGTTGGATGGTGACTGATGGTGAGCTCGTGTGCTGGATGAGCTGATGGTGACTCGTGTTGGATGGTGACTGATGGTGACTCGTATTTGGATGGGCGGCTGATGGTTTGACTCTCGTGTTGGATGGTGACTGATGGTGACTCGTGTTGGATGGTGACTGATGGTGACTCGTGTTGGATGGTGACTGATGGTGACTCGTGTTGGATGGTGACTGATGGTGACTCTGTTGGATGGTGACTGATGGTGACTCGTCATTGGATGGTGACTGATGGTGACTCGTGTTGGATGGTGACTGATGGTGACTCGTGTTGGATGGTGACAGTGGTGACTCATTGTTGGATGGTGACTGATGGTGACTCGTGTTGGATGGTGACTGATGGTGACTCGTGTTGGATGGTGACTGATGGTGACTCGTGTTGGATGGTGACTGATGGTGACTCGTGTTGGATGGTGACTGATGGTGACTCGTGTTGGATGGTGACTGATGGGGCTCGTGTTGGATGGTGGCTGATGGTGACTCGTGTTTGGATGGTGACTAGGTGGTGGGCTCGTGTTGGATGGTGACTGAGTGGTGACTCGTGTTGGATGGTGACTGATGGTGACTCGTGTTGGATGGTGACTGATGGTGACTCGTGTTGGATGGTGGCTGATGGTGACTTTCGTGTTGGATGGTGACTGATGGTGACTCGTGTTGGATGGTGACTGATGGTGACTCGTGTTGTTGGATGGTGACTGATGGTGACTCGTGTTGGATGGTGACTGATGGTGACTCGTGTTGGATGGTGACTGATGGTGACTCGTGTTGGATGGTGACTGATGGTGACTCGTGTTGGATGGTAACTGATGGTGACTCGTGTTGGATGGTGACTGATGGTGACTCGTGTTGGATGGTGACTGATGGTGACTCGTGTTGGATGGTGACTGATGGTGACTCGTATTGGATAGTGACTGATGGTGACTGATGGTGACTCGTGTTGGATGGTGACGTAGTATCCCAGCGACTCTTCCCCAAGATTACACTCAGTGACAATGTTATCTAGGGTGACACAATGTTATAAAGGGTGACACAATGTTATACAGGGTGTCACAATGTTATAAAGGGTGACACAATGTTATCTAGGGTGACACAATGTTATCTAGGGTGACACAATGTTATCTAGGGTGACACAATGTTATCTAGGGTGACACAATGTTATCTAGGGTGACACAATGTTATCTAGGGTGACACAATGTTATCTAGGGTGACACAATGTTATAAAGGGTGACACAATGTTATACAGGGTGACACAATGTTATCTAGGGTGACACAATGTTATCTAGGGTGACACAATGTTATCTAGGGTGACACAATGTTATCTAGGGTGACACAATGTTATCTAGGGTGACACAATGTTATCTAGGGTGACACAATGTTATCTAGGGTGACAGTTATCCTGATCGTCAGTGTAGAGCCTCGCCTTAGTGACAGATAATGAGTCTGGTTTAGTAAGGTCATAAGAGGTCACTTAGAGTCGTTTAATGGGGGGTGGGAGGTGGCTGTTCAAATTAAGTTAGACTACCGTGACGTCTTATCTTAAGTTAACCTCATCAAGACCGGTTTATTGTCCACTATTAAGTTTGATATTAGAAGCAGTTAAAAGAGTCCTCTGACAGGGGCATAAATGAGGTATTCTCTCTCTCTCTCTCTCTCTCTCTCTCTCTCTCTCTCTCTCTCTCTCTCTCTCTCTCTCTCTCTCTCTCTCCCCGTCTTCATTTCACTCCTACCTCAATCCCCCTCCTCCCCTCCCTCCCCTCATGCTTCCCCTCTTCCCTCCTTTCCCCCTTCCTTCTTCCCTCTTCCCTCCTTTCCCCCCCCTTTCCCTTCCTTCTCCTCTTCCCTCCTCCTTCCCCTCTTCCTCTCCTCTCTTCCTTCCCCTATTCCTCTCCTCCTCCCCTTCCCTTTCTCCCCTCTCTTCTTGGTGCCATCCTGTCTCCCCTTGGACCAGTGTCTGAGTGGGGGCGACAGTGCTACCGCTAGGGTGTGGAGTGAGAGAAGAGAGAGAAGGTCAGGGTTCTATCTGAAAACGTGGGTGACACCAGATACTCCTCCTCCTCCTTCCCCTCCTCCTCCTTCCCTCCTCCTCCTTCCCCTCCTCCTCCTTCCCCAATTCTTTTATTCTCCTGAATTTTACCTCTAATACTCCTTGTTCGTTCCTACTCCTTGTCCTTGATGAACCTCCCCTTCCCCCTCCCTCCTTCCCCTTCCTTTTCCTCTTCCCCATGCTGCCATCTCCACCGCAGAACCCCCAGCTTCTCCCAGGACAATGTTAGTTGGTGTTGACTGCGGCTGGTGGTGAGGAGGACCATGCTGATATGGCGTGTGGATCATCACAAGATTAGACAACCCAAATTGGTTTTTAATATTAATCAACTTTTACAAACATAACTTAACCTAACCTAATTTAACCTATAACCCAACTCTAACCTAACCTAATCCCACTAACCTATCTCGCGCCGAAATTGCTACGAGTTCTCTCTCCTGGTTGGATAGTTTGAGTACCTTTTAATGTCCCTTTGTTCATTCTGCCTTCCATTTATACACCTCTATCATATCGCCCCCCTTTGTTTCACGTTTCTCGAGGAGTGCAAATTAAGATGCTTTAACCTGTCTCTGTACTCAAGGTTCCTAATGCCCTGATTAGTCTTGTCATTCTCCTCTGAATTCTTTCCAAGATTCTATATCAACCTATCTAACCTAACCTAACTATCATGATAACAAGTTGCTGTCACCTGATCTTGAAAAGCTAAGGTGGTGTCAACGCTACTTAAGGTGGTGTCAACGCTGGCTTAAGGTGTCAACGCTGCAGACGCCAAGATGGCATCACCGTGACTCTGACAACTTTTCGCGCGCTCTCCATGTTTGGAAAATTGAAAAAGTCACGACACGGGAAGAATGACAAAGGAAGGACATTCTCATTCCTCACTGTAGCTGATTCCCGCCAAAGGCAATCAACTTCGCAATCTTCCTGTCAATCTCTTGTCTGTTCAGCTCGGCCCCAGGGGACTTTCACGCCGAGGGCCTTTTGTCTCCCGAGCTGAGGGTGAGCCAAGAGGGAGAATCAATGTTTCCGACAGTTTTGTAAATATAGTGACCGATTGTTCTTATAGTATGGTAGATGAAGTTGATAGCTAATTCGACCCTTTATAAGTTGAGAGATTGTTGTGTTAATTTCACTGGACCATTGGTGGATTTTCTGACAATTTCTGGTGATGTTTCTGAATTACAGTTCGGAATTGGGTTTAGCTGATCACCTGAAGATTATCACCTCTCCTTCCTAGCTTAATTCACTATTGATTAAACACCTTAATGCAACTTAACCTAGTTCTAATCTGACCTAAGCAAGTCCTAATCTAATCTAACCAATTTAATTCAACCAATCTAACTCCAAAACAACCCATTTAACCTAACCTAACCCAGCAATCTATCCCAGCCCAACTTAACCCAACATAGCCCAACCAAAACCCAACCTTAACCTACTTCTAACCTAACTCCAAGGTAACGTTACAGGTGTTTAATCATCAGGTGAAACGCTTGAGGGAGGAGGGCTCATCTGTTGTCACTGGGCAGTACACAGATCGTTCGTGTTTGTTATTCAGTTATGTTCGTCATTACGTCTTGATAATTTGTCATGAAATTTGGTTAATAGCTCATCTACCCCCTGACTAGTTCACTGACCCTGATTAGCTCACCGACCTCTTGAATAGCTCACTGATCTCTTGAATACCTCACTGATCTCTTGAATACCTCACCGACCTTGAATAGCTCACCGACCTCCTGAATAGCTCACCTAGCCGGCGCCTAAGGGTGAGAGAATTGGGGTGTACCAGGAGTTCGAGTGATGCTTGTAGACCCGGGGTGAGAGCTAGATAAAATGGGTGTGGTTGATTATGTTCTCTACGGGGCGGGGCGAGGTGAGGGGCAGGGGTGAGGTAGCAGGGTGGGCAGGGGGCAGGGGCGGGGGGGAGGTGAGGGCAGGGGTGAGGTAAGGGCGGGCGGGGAGGTGAGGGGCAGGGGGTGAGGGAAGGGCAAGGAGGTGAGGGGCAGGGGTGAGGTAAGGGGCGGGGCAGGGAGGGAGGGCGGGGCATAGGAGCTTGACCTCAGCCTGTCGTGTTGAATGGGTATGGGTGAGAGTGAGGAGGTGATGTGAGGAACATATCATCCCCTCCTATCACCTCCATCACCTCCACCGTTCCACTCCTCCATCACCTACCCTCCATAGTGGTGTAATACAGAGGCCTGGGGCGTCACCAGCATCGGGTGGACTTGTGGTGTTATATTGAGTGTAGAACTGACGCAGGAGGCTCACCCCACCTGGTCTCACACAGCCTCCCTCATCCTCTCTCCCTCCTCCCTCCCCTCACACAGCCCCCTCATCCTCTCCTCCCCTCCTCCCTCCCCACACAGCCGCCCCTCCTCCCCTCTCCCTCCCTCCTCACACAGCCTCCCCCATCCTCCCTCCCTCACACAGCCTCCCTCATCCCTCCTCCCTCCTCCCCACACAGCCTCCCTCATCCTCTCCTCTCCCCCTCCCCACACAGCCTCCCTCATCCCTCTCCTCCCTCCCTCACACAGCCTCCCTCATCCTCTCCTCCTCCCTCCCTCCCTCACACAGCCTCCCTCATCCTCTCCTCCCTCTCACACACAGCCTCCCTCATCCTTTCTCAGTGATAGTGAGTATAGAATTATAATTTCGTTATTAGATCACCTAAAGATTTGGCACCCCAGCTTATTTGGCACCCAGCTTATTTGGCACCCCAGCTTATTTGGCACTTCCAGCTTATTTGGCACCAGGATTAAACTCCCTAACCTAACCTAACTCCCCCAGGTAGCGTTAGGGTGTTTAATCTAATGGTCAAATATGCTGGTGGGACTAATATTTATGATCCCCAAATCTATTGTTCCATAAACGTACGTATACGTGTGTGTGTGTGTGGTGTGTGTGTCTCGTCTGTCCGTCCGTCCGGTCCGTCCGTCGTCAGTAAGAATGGATCTGCTGTGAATCATTTTCTTTCTATACACCAAAGAAAAATGTTGTGTGTTAAAGGGGGACTACGGTAATAACAGAGCACCCTCGTATGGTCTAATTCCCGTCGTACAAGAAGCAATTTGGTGTGTATTTCCGACAGTTTGTTTAGAGTTACAGCCTTTACAGTTTAGCTGATGTAAACACAGTCTTCTCCGCACACTATCATTGATAATTCTTTCCTGGGCCACACTACTTCTGATAATTCATCCTGCCACACTACCACTGATAATTCATCCTGGGCCACACTACCACTGATAATTCATCCTGGGCCACACTACCACCATTGATAATTCCCCTGGGCCACACACTACCACCACTGATAATTCCTCTGGGCCACACTACCACCACTGATAATTCCCCACACACTACCACTGATAATTCATCCTGGGCCACACTACCACCACTGATAATTCCCCTGGGCCACACTACCACTTATAACTCTTCCCGGCCACACCTACCACTTATAATTCGTCCTCCCGGGCCACACTACCACTTATAATTCGTCCTTCCGGCCACACTACCACTTATAATTCGTCCTCCCGGCCACACTACCACTTATAATTCGTCCTCCCGGGCCACACTACCACTTATAATTTGTCCCTCCGGGCCACACTACCACTTATAATTCGTCCTCCCGGCACACTACCACTTATAATTCGTCCTGGGCCAAACTACCACTTATAATTGTCCTCCCGGCCACACTACCACTTATAATTCGTCCTCCCGGGCCACACTACCACTTATACTGTCCCTCCCGGCCACACTACCACTTATAATTCGTCCTCCCGGGCCACATACCCTTTTCACTGTCCTCCTGGCCACATTACCCCTTACACTGTCCCCTCCCGGCCACACTACCACCTTATAATCTGTCCTCCCGGCCACACTACCACTTATAATTTGTCCTCCACACTACCACTTATAATTCGTCCTCCCCACACACTACCCCTTATAATTCGTCCTCCGTGCCACACTACCCCTTATATCTGTCCTCCCGGGCCACACTACCCCTTATAATTCTGTCCCCCTGCCACACTACCCTTATAATCCGTCCTCCCGGGCCACACTACCACTTATAATTCGTCCTCCCGGGCCACACTACCACTTATAATTGTCCTCCGGCCACACTACCACTTAAATGTCCTCCCGGCCACACTACCACCTTATAATTCGTCCTCCCGGCCACACTACCACTTATAATCGTCCTCCCGCCACACTACTTATAATTTGTCCTCCCGGCCACACTACCACTTATAATTCGTCCTGGGCCACACTACCACTTATAATTCGTCCTCCCGTGCCACACTACCCTTATAATTCGTCCTGTGCCACACTACCCCTATAATCTGTCCTCCCCACACTACCACTTATAATCTGTCCTGGGCCACACTACCACTTATAATTGTCCTCCCGGCCACACTACCACTTATAATTCGTCCTCCCAGGCCACACTCCCTTATACCGTCCTCCCGTGCCACACTACCCCTTATAATTCGTCCTCCCGGGCCACACTACCCCTATATCGTCCTCCCGGCCACACTACCCTTATATCTGTCCTCCCGGGCCACACTACCACTTATAGTCCGTCTGTGGTCGTAAGTGTCACCCTGTAATGAGTTTTGTAGCTGCGGTGTCGCTGGGGTGGAAAATATCTACGGGCAAGAAGGAACCAATTTTCCGCGTGAGGGAGTTCGTGAGGACTCTTGGAGAATCCTTACAGGGTTTAAGGATTCTGTTATTCTGGAGGCTTACGTAATTCATCCCAGAGGTATGTGTTTGCCCTCAGTCTGTTTAGTCGTGTTGCGGTTGTTATTGTTGCTGTTTTTGTGTTGTTATTTTATGTTTGTTGTTTTTTATGTTGTTGTTGTTGTTGTGTTTTTTGTATTGTTGTTTTTGTGTTTCTTAAATTATTCTTTCTCCTTTGGAGTTGCCAGTACATGTTTTTGTTTTTCCTGGTATGGGTTGATGTTATGTTAGGTTCTACAGGTTACGTAAACAGTGTATGGATTCTGGAGGGTTTTTATGGTTTTTGTTTTGTGTTTTGTCTAAAGTCTTTTTGGGATTTTATATAACCTTCCTACTTTTTTTTTTCATTATTCTCGTCTGTAATATTTTGAGGTGTATAAGTTTATCCAAGGCTTCAATGAGGTTTTCTGTGTGTGTGTGTGTCTATTGAAGGCTGGGGGGTAGAGGAGACAGGCTGGGTCTTAGGGTCGGGATTGATGGCCTGAGCATCTGTAAAGACGGACCTTAACGGTGTTGTTCTTGTTTCCTTACTCGAAATATTAGATGGTAGCGTGATTGTGCAACCTGAAAATACTGTACATGATGTTGTTACTGGAGTTGTTAACGATGTCTAATAATTTTGTAGGGTCTAATTATTTTTTTTAGGTCTAATAATTTTAATAATTTGTAGGGTCTAATAATTTTGTAGGTGTCTAATAATTTTGTAGGGGTCTAATAATTTTGGGGTCTAATAATTTTGTAGTTTAATAATTTTTTAGAGTTTAATAATTTTGTAGGATCTAATAATTTTGTAGGGTTCATATAATTTGTAGGGTCTAATAATTTTGTAGGGTTCACAATTTGTAGGGTCTAATAATTTTTGGGGTCTAATAATTTTGTAGAGTTTAATAATTTTGTAGGGTCTAATAATTTTTGTCTAATAATTTTGTGGGAGTTTAATAATTTTGTAGGAGTTTAATAATTTTGTTTAAATACTTTTGTAGGATCTAATAATTTTGTAGGGCCAATAATTTTTGTGGATCTAATAATTTTTGGGGTGTAATAACTTTGAGGGGTTTAATAATTTTGTAGGGTCTAATAATTTTTAGGGCCTAATAATTTGTAGGAGTTTAATAATTTTGTAGTCTAATAATTTTGTAGGAGTTTAATAATTTTGTAGGGGTCTAATAATTTTGTAGGGATCTAATAATTTGTAGGGGTCTAATAATTTTGTAGGATCTAATAATTTTTGGGGTGTAATAACTTTGTAGGGGTTTAATAATTTTGTAGGTTAATAATTTTGTAGGGGTCTAATAATTTTGTAGGGGTCTAATAATTTTGTAGGATCTAATAATTTTGGGGTGTAATAACTTTGTAGGGTTTTAATAATTTTGTAGGGTCTAATAATTTGTAGGGTCCTAATAATTTTGTAGGGGTTTAATAATTTTGTAGGGGTCTAATAATTTTGTAGGAGTTTAATAATTTTGTAGGGTCTAATAATTTTGTAGGAGTTTAATAATTTTGTAGGGTCTATTAATTTTGTAGGCAATTATTAATATTTAAATTGGAAGATTATTTGATACAAGAATGAAGGAAAAATATTATACATAAATTATTTTTAAACGTTTTGAAGGAGATTTTATTCACGAGTCTAAGGACATGATAGCTGTCGTAGTGAAGTGTCTGAATAACCTGTATACAATACCTATGGGATGTATGACTATTCAGATTACATTAATTATTCAGATCTAGTATACAATAATTACCTTCATTACGTGCATAATTAACTGCCTACCCAATTAATTACCTTAAAGTCGTTCATTAAAAGGAATAACCATTGGGGCGAATTATGTCATCTCCGAGAGGACTGGCCAATCAACCATTCGATTATCTGGGGACTGGCCAATCACCATTCGATATCTGGGGGACGGCCAATCACCATTCGATTATCTGGGGGACTGGCCAATCACCGATATCTGTGGGGCTGAGATGATTGGTAGTTCAGAACCTAATCCAGATGGTTCTTGAATCGATGGACCAATCAGTAGTTGGTCTAATCTTTATTTTATTTTGGGCGATATTATATTGTGTGATTAGAACTCTTCTCTCTTCTCTCTCTCTCTCTCTCTCTCTCTCTCTCTCTCTCTCTCTCTCTCTCTCTCTCTCTCTCTTCTCACTGTTCCTTCTCACAACACTCCTTTTTCTATCTTTCTCGGCACCTCATTAGCTGAGAGAGGCACCCCCTACCTAGCTGAGAGGAACCCCTACCTAGCTGAGAGAGAAACCCCTACCTAGCTGAGAGGGCTACCCTGGCTGAGAGGCACCCCTACCCTAGCTGAGAGAGGAGACCCCTACTAGCTGAGAGAGGGAACCCCTACCCTGGCTGAGAGGAGAGAACCCCTACCTGGCTGGGAGGCACCCCCTACCTGGCTGAGAGAGGCACCCTACCCTAGCTGAGAGAGGGACCCCTACCTAGCTGAGGAGAGGCCCTGCTGGCTGAAGGGCACCCCCTACCTAGCTGAGAGGAGGGACCCCTACCTGGCTGAGAGGGACCCCTACCTGGCTGAGAGAGGGACCCCCTACCTGGCTGAGGAGAGGGACCCCCTACCTGTGGGGGACCCCCTAGCTGAGAGAGGGACCCCCACCTAGCTGAGAGGACCCCTGCCTGGCTGAGAGAGGGACTGCCTATCTGAGAGGGACCCCTACCTAGCTGAGAGAGGACCCCTACCTAGCTGAGAGAGGGAACCCCTACCCTGGCTGAGAGACGGACCCCCTACCTGGCTGAGAGGAACCCCCTACCTGGGCTGAGAGAGGAACCCCTACCTGGCTGAGAGAAGGAACCCCTACCTAGCTGAGAGAGGGACCCCTACCCGGCTGAGAGGGGACCCCTACCTAGCTGAGAGAGGAACCCCTACCTGGCTGAGAGGCACCCTACCTAGCTGAGAGGAACCCCCTACTAGCTGAGAGGCACCCTACCTGGCTGAGAGGCACCCCCTACCTGGCTGAGGAGGACCCCCTGGCTGAGAGAGGGGCCCCCTACCTAGCTGAAAGAGGCACCCCTACCTGGCTGAGGGACCCCCTACCTGGCTGAGAGGGACCCCCTGGCTGAGAGAGGGACCCCCTACCTAGCTGAGAGGGACCCCTACCTGGCTGAGAGGGACCCCTACCTAGCTGAGAGAGGGACCCCTACCTGGCTGAGAGGGGGACCCCCTCCCTGGCTGAGAGAGGGACCCCTACCTATCTGAGGGGACCCCCTACCTGTGAGAGAGAACCCCTACCCTGGCTGAGAGAGAACCCCTACCTGGCTGAGAGACGGACCCCCTACCTGGCTGAGAGGAACCCCTACCCTGGCTGGGAGAGGAACCCCTACCTGGCTGAGAGAGGGACCCACCTAGCTGAGGGACCCCTACCTAGCTGAGAGAGACCCCTACCTGGCTGAGGGAACCCCCTACCTGGCTGAGAGAGACCCCTGCCTGGCTGAGAGGCACCCCTACCTGGCTGAGAGGCACCCTACCTGGCTGAGAGGGCACCCCACCACCCTGGCTGAGAGGAACCCCCTACCTGGCTGAGAGGGACCCCTACCTAGCTGAGAGAGGACCCCCTACCCTGGCTGAGAGGCACCCCTACCTGGCTGAGAGGCACCCCTACCTGGCTGAGAGGCACCCCTACCTGGCTGGAGGCACCCCCTGCCTGGCTAGAGGGACCCCTACCTAGCTGAGAGGCACCCCCTACTGCTGAGAGGGGCACCCCTACCTGGCTGAGAGAGAACCCCTACCCCTGGCGGGGGCACCCCTACCTGGCTGAGGAGGCACCCCTACCCTGGCTGAGAGAGGAACCCCTACCTGGCTGAGAGAGGGACCCCTGCCTGGCTGAGAGGGACCCCCTACCTAGCTGAGAGAGGGACCCCTACCTGTAGCTGAGAGGGCACCCCTACCTGGCTGAGAGGCACCCCTACCCTGGCTGAGAGGCACCCCTACCTGGCTGAGAGAGGCACCCCCTACCCTGGCTGAGAGGCACCCTACCTGGCTGAGAGAGGCACCCCTACCTGGCTGAGAGAGAGAACCCCCCTACCTGGCTGAGAGGGACCCCTACCTGGCTGAGAGGGGGTGTCAGATGAACAGAGTGTCTATAGACCAGCCTTTGTCTTGTTCTATACCTCGAGGTTGAGTTACAACAAGGGAGACCTGCCCAGTGTCGCGCCCTGTGGCCTCCTGAGAGAGAGAGAGATCTTTGAATTACCTATAAAGACAAGATTCCTGAACCTCAAATCCTCCCCACCACATCCCCACCCCACTACCCCCTCCCCCACCACATCCCCACCCTACCCCTCCCCGTCACCACCTCCCATCCTCCCCACCCCAAACTCACCCCTACCCATCCCCCATCCCCTCCCCATCACCATCTCCCCTACCCATCCCACCACATCCCTCCCATCACCTTCTCCCCTATCCATCCCCACCACCATCCCCGAGTAACGTTTTCATCAGCAGCAGCGACCCAGTACTCTCTCTCTCTCTCTCTCTCTTTTTTTTTTTTCTCTCCAATTTCGGCGTACTGGCCAGGTCGTCCTCCACTTGAGCTACAACTCATCACAAAGTATATTTATTCTTGAATCAGAGGCGCCAGACCGAGGACTCTCTTGTTACTGAAAAGAAAATGATATTATTCATGGGGGTAACTAAAATTCTGCCTGGGACGCATCTGAACCTTGTGGCTTTTACTACAGAGCTGCGAGGGACTCAATTTGCGGCTTTGCTGTCTCCTTTAATCTTGAGGCCGGTTAAGAGTGTGTTCGGGATTATTAACCGGATTTACTGTAATGGTAAAGAATACACTTAAACCGGTTTGGTGAGGTCTTCCTTCACACATATTTACGAGTGTTGATGAGGTAGAGGAAGTTCTTTTCTGAGGAGAGTTTGAGCAGGATACAAACTGAGGGTGGGGGCGAGGTGAGGGAGGGACGAGCTGAGGGGGGAGGTGAGGGAACTTCAGAATTTGTGTTAAAAATTAGTCGTCATGTGGCCTAGGCTGGCAGGGTCGTTGGTGGCTGTGGCAGTGGTGGGTGGTGTGGTCGTAGTAGTGGTAGTGGTGGTGGTGCGGCGGCGGAAGATTGATCACCAGAGGAGCCAGTGGTTGTGTCAGGGGAGAGGGACGGCCTGCCAGCTGCTTGTGGGAGGTGCAGGCTTACTAGGGCACGACCGGAGGAGGGGAGGGGGAGAGGATGATGAGGAGGAAGAGAAATAATGAAGGTGGAGAGTGGGGGGGCGGGGAGGTATCCTAACAAGATTGGAGAGGGAGTGAGGTCTTGGATGCCCACCACAAAATGCTATTACTACCACCACCATTACTACTACCACAACCACTACTACCACTGTCACCACCATCACCAACTACTACCACCACTCTACTACCATTTCACCACCACCACCACCACCAACAACAACAACAACAACAACAACAACAACAACAACAACCCGCCAAACTCAGAATTTCTCTGGGTAAATCTAGTGAGTGTGGGTCAGCCATACTAACATACCTCCGACACTGAGTTAACAGCCAGAATCAGGGACACTAACCCACGTCCTTAACTACCTCTACCTGAGTAACCAAACATAACCTACCCTAACCACCCAGGTAGCGATAGTTTATCATCAGGTGAATTAAGCTCCCTATATCCCGTCCCTCTTCCTCTCACCTGTACCCCATCCCCATCAGACACCTCAGCCCCCCACACACACACAAACACTAATTATTTGTCAATCAAGAGAACCATTCCCCAATTATGTAACTGTATAAATTTTCAGCCTTCCGACGGCCGTGCTCTTTCAATAAACCGTTTATTATTGTTATTATTGTTATTATTGTTATTATTATTATTATTATTATTACTATTATTATTATTGTTATTATTATTATTATTATTATTATTATTATTATTATTATTATTATTATTATTATTATTATTATTATTGTTATTGTTAGTTATTATTATTATTATTATTACACACCTTACACTATATATTTTGGCTGTAATTTGTGGTGGTGAGAAGGGTGTGTGTGTGTGTGTGTGTGTGTGTGTGTGTGTGTGTGTGTGTGTGTGTGTGTGTGTGTGTGTGTGTGTGTGTGTGTGTGTGTGTGTGTGTGTGTGTGTGTGTGATATATACACCTTCCCCGTCACAGGTTAGGTTAGGTTGTGTTATATATCCGGGCAGGAAATATCTCGTAAGTTTCTCGTAAAGTCTACTAATTTCCTTGTTGTGGAATGAGGAAATAGTTGTTCTACAGTTTATTAATTCTCCTCTTGGCTTGTTCACTGTGGCAATGTGTCTCGTGGTGTGTGTGTGTGTGTGTGTGTGTGTGTGTGTGTGTAATAATAATAATATTAATATATATATATTAACGGTTTATTGAAAGAGCTTGGCAGCCAGAAGGCTGAAAATTTACAGTTACATATTTGGGGAATGGGTTACGAATTACAAATAATATACAAGTAACATAAGTGACACAAATAAGACATATAATAACTTAGATGGGGATCAGCTCAAACTACAGTTCATTTCAACATAGTGACAGTGTAAGGAGCAGTGTTTGCAGGGTTGAATACACTAGTTATTACATGTTATTGATAATTTTACAATGGTTGGGACTGTGTGTGTGTGTGTGTGTGTTTGCCCACATACACACAACACGCATATACACACACACACTAGACGCTTAAGTCTTTCTCTTAACCATGTTAACACAGTAAATGAAATCCAGGAGCTTCATTTTTTTAGTTCTAAGAAACACGGCTTACCTAACCTAACCCAACCTAACCTAACTAACCCACCTAACACACTTCCCACTTCAAGTGACTCGGTGGGGTGGAGATGGAGTTATTTTGTGTGTGTGTAGAAAGAAGTGGAGGGAGGGTATAGTTCAGTGAAGAAATTTAGGAGGTAGAGGGCGGGCTGACTAAGCTAATAGTGTGTTAGGTTGTGTCATGGGTTGAATGTGTCTGTCGGTACAGGCACTAGACAGCCTACCCTGTCCCATATATGGGTGTTTTAGGCCTTATATATTCCGCCGACCTACTGGCGGATGCTGGTCTAGGAGGTTGTCTATTGCCTGGCCGTGTAGATCGGGGTGGTAATGGACCTTTTGAGATTTGGTAACTTTTTGGGAACCATGTATGGTTGTTGTCGTTATCTGGTGGAGTCTTTGAAGGAGTTCTTGCTCTGATCGTTCTATCTTTTGCCAGACTCTGCTGGCCAGGTGTGCAGCTGCTGGTTGATGGGTTTTATTCTCAGGTCTCTGTGTATCTCGGCTGTGGTTCTGGTGGAAGGGGTATTTTGGACCACCTGTAATTTTAATATTTGGTGGTGCTCATAGCATGAAGAGGTACTGCTGGGTGTTAATACCGGTGTGATAAATGGATGTCACCAGGGGAGTTTATGAGTGGTGGGGTGGGCAATGGAGGGGGGGGTTGGGTGTGTAGGGGAGGGCAGGCCTTTGAAGGAGGTGGAGGGAGGGAGGGAGGAGGGAGGGAGGGAGGGAGGAGTGGAGGAGGGAGGAGGAGGGAGGAGAGGGAGGATATGCTGATGTAATAAACTTTGCTCATGGCTGTTTGTGGTATTAACTTTACAACTGCTTAAGCTGTCTTGCTGAGGGGAGGGGAGGGAGGGGAGGGGAGGTTATGTTGTGTGTGTGTGTAAAGATTGGGTTGCAGGAATCACGCCATGGGCAGATTGGAATAGGGCCCTTAAAACACCCAGGTTATATGGTACAGGTAGGATGTCTAGTGCCTGTACGCAGACAAACTAACCTATGACACAACCCTAACACACTATTAGCTTAGGTGGTGGGTCAGCCCGCCTCTCTTCTCTCCTCCTAAATTTCTTAAGTTTCCGGTCTATAACTTCTTTCCCTATTTCTACTTCTTTTTCATCACCTTCTTTCTACAAAAATGTAGTGTGTACTGAAATTTGACACTCTTTCCAGGAATATTTTGGAGCTGGGGGCCACACACACACATGCACACACACACACACACGGTAAATAGTACTGTGAAAATGATTTACACGTTGGCAGTACTGCTGTGTGTGTGGTGGATATCACACTCTCTCTCTCTCTCTCTCTCTCCTTGTCACTATTACACTATCACCATGTTCCCACCATCACTAACACATTACACTATCACAGACCTACTCCAACTAATTCTAACCCAATCTCAAATATTTGGCTCACTGTCATCTACTCTCCCCAACCCTCCTATTTTCCTCCACTTATTTCCTCCCCTCCACCCTCATATTTCCCTCCACCTCTACTTCTCCTCCACCTCTACTCATCCCTCCCATTCCCAACCCCCACTCTCCTCCACTCCCCTACCCAGCCTCCCCTGTCTCTAACATAACACACACACCCCGGCTGCAAAACAGAACTTGAGGGAGGTACTGGTGGATGGGAGGGTGGAGGGAGGGGTGGAGGGAGGGGTGGAGGGAAGGGGTGGAGGGAGGTGGATTGAGGGGTGGAGGGAAGGTGGAGGGAAGGGTGGAGGGGGGGATTAAGAGGTGATGTCATTGTTAGGAGTTGGAATCTGTGACTAACTTGGGCACTGTGACCTCCTTGCCAAGTAGTTTGCTTTTTGTTAGAACGTCAACTGGTGTCTTGCCCTCTGAATACCAAACCCCGTAATTGCTCCTGTCTTCCTTTTCTCTACTTGGTCCCTTTTGCTTTCTTGTTCTTTGTTCTTTTTAACCCTTATTGCTTCCTGACTCCTGTCCCTTCCTTTCCTCTTATTCCCCCTGCTCCTTCTTGGCCCCCTTGAACCTTCTTAACTTTGCCCTTTTTGTCCCTTTCTTTCTCTCTGTTGTCTTTCCTCTGTTCCTTCTCTGCCCCCTTGTTCCTTCTTGCCCCTTCTTGCCCCCCTGTCTCTTTCTGCTCCCCTTACCTCCTTGTCTCTTCTTTTTTCCTCCTTGTCCCCTTTTCCCTTCTTGCCCCCCTGCCCTTCTGTTCTTTTCTGCCCCCCCCTTTCCCCTTCTTGCCCCCCCCTTCTTCTGTTCCTCCCCTTTCCCCTCTGCCCCCCTTCCCCTTCTTGCCCCTTCCCTTCTTGTCTCCCCTTTCCTTCTTTGCCCCCTTTCCCTTCTGTCTCCTTTCCCCGGTTCTCCCCCCCTCTTCCCCCTTTCTCTTGTCTCTCTTTCCCTTCTTTTTCCCCCTTTCCTTCTTTGCCCCCCTGCCCTTCTTCTGCCCCCTTTTCCTCTTGTCTTTCCCTTCTTGCCCCTTTTGTCTTCTGTTCTCTGATTGTTCACACACACACACACACACGTGTCATCTTGTGTGGTAGTGTGTTGTGTGTGGCCTTGTGGTAGTGTGTTGTGTGGCCTCCTGGGTGATGGTGTTGGTGTGGACCCTGCAGTGTGTTGGTGTGCCTCCTGGGTGATGGTGTGTTGTGGCCTTGGGTGGTAGTGTGTTGGTGGCTTCATGGGGATGGTGTGTTGGTGGACTCTGGGTGGTGAGGTTGGTGTGGCCTCCTTGGGTAGTATTGTGTGGCCTCCTGGAGGTGTTGAGTGGCTCTGGGTGTGCTGGTGTGGCCTGGGTGTTGTGTGTGTTTCGTGGTGTTGGCATCCTGGGTGTTGTATCCTGGGTGTGCTGGTGGCCTCCCTGGGTGGTGGTGCTTGTGGCCTGCTACAAAGTCATGTGGCCTCTCAAAGGTGTTGCCTCCCTGGGGTGTTGCTGGTGGCCTCCTGGTCGGTTGTGTGTTATGTGGCCCTCTGGGTGTTGTGGTCTCCTGTGTGTAGTGTTGCGGCCTCTGGTCGGTTGTGTGTTACGTGGACTTGGGTGTTATGTGGCCTCCCTATGTGCTGTGTGTGGCCCTGGGTGTTGGTGGCCCCCTGGGTGTTGGTGTGCCCCTGGATATGTGGCCCTTGTTGTTGGTTTACTGAGCGACAGTTCAGGGCCAAGTTCAGCGTCGGTGAAATTCTGTGGTGCAGTAAAGTTTGTGTGGTGTGTGTGTGTGTGTGTGTGTGTGTGTGTGTGTGTGTGTGTGTGTGTGTCCCATTAATAGGCAGTAGTAGTGGCTTAGTTGCCACTCATGAGTGTTTGTCAATTAGGCTTTCTGCATGCAAAGAGATTTGTATTAATGGATCTGTTTTATATACAATGAAATGAGTGTGTACATATAGCCTCTGCCGCCGCCTGACCCCCTGCCCTCTGACCTCCTGACCCCCTGCCCCCGCCTCATGACCCCCGTCAAAAAAAAAAAATATCTTCACAGTTAAGCAGTTGAAGGAGCTATGAATTCCCAAATGAACACTGTGACTCCTAGTTGTCCTGGAGAAGGTCTATAATGTCTTGACACAAACGGTAAAGATATTTTTTTAGTTCTGTGTGCTGCCACAACCAAGTGGAGGAAGAGGCAAAAAATATAACTACTTTTTTTTTTACGTACCTGGTTTAAGTATAACATATACGATAGCAGAATAATACAAGACTTTAGACTATACCTGTACACAAGTAGGAGAGAGAGAGAGAGAGAGAGAGAGAGAGAGAGAGGGAGAGAGAGGTTCTATGTGCTATGTCTCAAAAATTATTTCCAATATATTAAAAAAAAACAGCAACGCCATGTATTAAAACAGTGATGAAACAATAGTATCAAAAAACTACTAATTAAATAGCTAAATTAAAAGCCTTTAAACAAAAAAAAAATTATAAAAAAACGGAATTACAAAAGGTTTGTATAATTGCTTGATTTGTTTCTGTAGGCTTATAGTAGCAGCTGCGAAACCATCGTACGCCTAAGTGTTCCTGCTGAAGGAAAATTTTGTTTTTCCTCTCCACCAAGTTAAACTTTGTTCAGGATTTCGAACCCCTTTGGAGTACGATTTTAACCCTTTACATGATTTGAACCCCTTGAGTAATGATTTAACTCTTTGAGTACTATATAACCCCTTGATTATGCTGATAACTCATTAAATATGCGAACTAAACCTCGAGTTTGAAAGTAACTTCACCCCTTGAGCATGACGACTTCACCCTTGAGTATGACGACTTCACCCTGAGTGACATTTTCAATTTCGTTCTGTTTTTAAAAATTAGATTCAGTTTTCAGAAAATAATTTGAATAATATATAGGGATTAGCTCTCACTGCCACCCAAAACAAAACTGATGAAACACAATAACAAGAAGAAATAAAACCCCAAAGTGCTGACTGAAAGTATATACTTAAAAAACCGTAGAAACGTAAACCGAATACTTAAAATAAAAAAAAAAAACACAAACCTTATAAAAAGTTCCATCATAGAAAACGGATTCGTCTCGGGAGACTATACTAACTTTTGGTCAAGATTGACAGAGTGAAAAACTTCATTATTGTTAGCTTGTGTTAGATAGTGAAGACGCCCTGCCCTGATGCCACAAACATTGTCACTGTGGTGAGGTATTAGGGAGGATGAGGCACGGCTGGTATGGGGGGGGTAGACTGGGAATTGTGGTTGAGGGATGGGTGGCAGAGTGAAGGAGGACGAATGCGTGAGAGGGACTTTTAGTGTAAGGGGGTGGTAGGTAGAAGGGGTGTAGTGTTGGTAGAAGAGGGTGGGTAGTGGCTGTAGGCTGTGGTAGAATAATGCGGCAATGGCATATACTGTCGATACTGAGCAGATATAGCATAGTACGTAAGCAGTAAGTAGCAGGCAGCTGTTAATTACATATGGCAGCAAGCAGTTGTTAGTGCAGCAGTAAGAGTGTAAGGTGTTGTTAATTTGGCACAGGGTGTCAATACTGAGCATGAGTAAGAGTATAAGGCAGATTAGTCATAGCAGGGTAAGTTGTTGAATTTAAGAGCAGCAGCAGTGTTGTTAATTTAAGACAAGGGCAGTGGTGTTGTTAGCAGTACAGAGGCAGTTGTTAATGCACAGTGGTAGAAGTATGTTTGTTAATTTGATAGTGTATATATAAAAGTGATGGAGTGTGTGCTGTTGGGTAGGGTACAGGCAGGCAGAAGTAGTATATGTGTTGTTACCATGGCAGTGGTGCAGCAGGTGTACAATCAAGTATATACTACCCATGATAGTGCAGAGGCAGTGGCAGTGGCAGCAGTGCCATCAAGGCAGTGCAGGCAAGGCTGTTAATTGGTAGTGGTAGTAGGGTGGTGTGTTGTTCATGGTGATACTGGGGCAGGGTGGTATGTTCATGCAGATAGTAGTAGGTGGTGGTGGTAGTGGGTAGTAGGTGGTGTTGTTAGTGGTAGTGGTAGGGTGGTGTTGTTAATGGTGGCAGGTAGGTAAGCAGCACGTGGTAGTAGTAGGTGTATACACTTATGGTAGTAGTAGGTAGTTAGCATGGTGGTAGGTAGTAGGTGGTGTTGTTAATGGTGGTAGTGGTAGTAGGTGGTGTTGTTAGGTGGTAGTAGAGGGGTGGTGTTGTTAATGGTAGTGGTGGTAGGTGGTGTTGCTAATGGTGGTAGTGGTGGTAGGTGGTGCTACATGCAGGTAGTGGCAGTAGGTGGTGGTACATTTGGTGGTATTCATCTCTTTGCTCCCCTCCCAGGGTGAGAGACTGACAGACTATACCAGCTTGGTGTGGTCAGTTGCTGAGGAAGAGGTGGGTACACACGCACACACACACACACACACACAGTAAATTATCCATGGTAGAGAGAGAGAGAGAGGAGTACACATATTCAGTAACTCATTCTCTCCCTTCCTCCCTTCCTCCCTCCCCCCTCCCTCCCTTCCCCTTCCTTTACTCCCTCCAAAAAAAAAACTACAAATAATGAAATAAAATACACAAGGTTTCTGTCTCACGTGTTGAGGGTAATTCTGCGTCTTGGCTCAAAACCTCCCGCCAATATCGCCAACATCGCCAAATATTTTATCCTTCTTATGAGTCAAGTTTCTAAGTTTGGCGACATACAAGCACTATGTCACAAACCTACTAACGCACCTGTCCCTTTGTTAACTGGGGGTGGGGGTGTGGGGTGGGGGTGGGGTGGGGGTGACCTGAAGGAGTTTGTAATTATTAGTCGTATTTTGTTTGTGTTTATTTATAGCAATACGTAACTGGAACGGGCGGTATCAG
>NW_024715892.1:0-15924 GCF_018991925.1 Homarus americanus | reverse complement strand
CCACCACCACGCTGCTCCACCACCACCACCCTGCTCCACCACCACCACCACACTGCTCTACCACCACCTGCTCCACCACTACGTGCACGAACTGATCGCTATAAGAACAGCCCAGTCCCAACCATTGTAAAAATTATCAATAACTTGTACTAAACCAGTGTATTCACTCCTAGTAAATACTACTTGTACTGTCACTATGTTGAAATGAACTGTAGTTTGAGCTTTTCCCCATCTAGTTATTATATATCTTATTTGTATCACTTATGTTACTTGTATATTATTTGTAATTCCAAACCCATTCCCAAAATATGTAACTGTATATTTTCAGCCTTCTGGCTGCCAAGCTCTTTCAATAAACCGTTAATTATTATTATTATTATTATTATTATTATTTTCAGAAGTAGATTATCATAGAAAACGGGAAATTTGAATCACAGAAAATGGGAAATAATCTACTTTCCGGGAAAGTTGGTTATCTACTTTCCCGAAAAGTAGATTATCGACTTTTTGAGAAATATTACCTAATTTTCAGAAGTAGATTATCATAGAAAACGGGAAATTTGAATCATAGAAAATGGGAAATAATCTACTTTCCGCGAAAGTTGGTTATCTACTTTCCCGAAAAGTAGATTATCTACTTTTCGGGAAAGTAGATTATTGAATTTTTGGGGAAGTAAATTATCGACTTTTTGATAAAAATTAACTAATTTTCAGAAATAGATTATCATAGAAAACGGGAAATTTGTATCACAGAAAATGGGAAATATCTACTTTCCGGGAAAGTTGGTTATCTACTTATCATAGAAAACGGGAAATTGGTATCACAGAAAATGGGAAATAATCTACTTTCCGGGAAAGTTGGTTATCTACTTTCCCGAAAAGTAGATTATCGACTTTTTGGGGAAGTAGATTATCGACTTTTCGGGGAAGTAGATTATCGACTTTTTGAGAAATAATACCTAATTTCGAAGTAGATTATCATAGAAACGGGAATTTGAATCACAGAAAATGAAATAATCTACTTTCCGGGAAGTTGATTTACATCTACTTTCCCGAAAAGTAGATTATCTACTTTTCAGGAAAGTAGATTATCGACTTTTTGGGAAGTAGATTATCGAATTTTTGGGAAATATTACCTAATTTTCAGAAGTAGATTATCATAGAAAACGGGAAATTTGTATCATAGAAAATGGGAAATAATCTACTTTCCGAGAAAGTTGGTTATCTACTTTCCCGAAAAGTAGATTATCTACTTTTCAGGAAAGTAGATTATCGACTTTTCGGGAAGTAGATTATCGAATTTTTGGGAAATATTACCTAATTTTCAGAAGTAGATTATCATAGAAAACGGGAAATTTGTATCATAGAAAATGGGAAATAATCTACTTTCCGGGAAAGTTGGTTATCTACTTTCCCGAAAAGTAGATTATCTACTTTTCGGGAAAGTAGATTATCGACTTTTTGGAGAAGTAGATTATCGAATTTTTGAGAAATATTACCTAATTTTCAGAAGTAGATTATCATAGAAAACGGGAAATTTGTATCACAGAAAATGGGAAATAATCTACTTTCCGGGAAAGTTGGTTATCTACTTTCCCGAAAAGTAGATTATCTACTTTTCGGGAAAGTAGATTATCGAATTTTTGGGGAAGTAGATTATCGAATTTTTGAGAAATATTACCTAATTTTCAGAAGTAGATTATCATAGAAAACGGGAAATTTGAATCGTAGAAAAAGGGAAATAATCTACTTTCCGGGAAAGTTGGTTATCTACTTTCCCGAAAAGTAGATTATCTACTTTTCTGGAAAGTAGATTATCGAATTTTTGGGGAAGTAGATTATCGACTTTTTGAGAAATATTACCTAATTTTCAGAAGTATATTATCATAGAAAACGGGAAATTTGTATCACAGAAAATGGGAAATAATCTACTTTCCGGGAAAGTTGGTTATCTACTTTCCCGAAAACTAGATTATCTACTTTTCGGGAAAGTAGATTATCGACTTTAGATAGATTATCGAATTTTTGAGAAATATTACCTAATTTTTCAAGTAGATTCTCGCCAGAAACGAAATTTGAATCATAGAAAATGGGAAATAATCTACGCCGCGAGATGATTATCTACTCCGAAAAGTAGATAATCTACTTTTCGGGAGAAATGAATTATCGACTTTTGAAATGAATTATCGAATTTTTGAAATACTACTAATTTTCAGGAAGTAGATTATCATAGAAAACAGGAGAATTTGTATCTGAAAATGGGAAGTAATCTACTTTCCTGAAAAGTAGATTATCTACATTTCGGGAAAGTAGATTATCGAATTTTTGGGGAAGTAGAATATCGACTTTTTGGTAAAATATTACCTACTTTTAAGAAGTAGATTATCATAGAAAACGGGAAATTTGTATCACAGAAAATGGGAAATATCTACTTTCCGGGAAAGTTGGTTATCTACTTTCCCGAAAAGTAGATTATCTACTTTTCGGGAAAGTAGATTATCGAATTTTTGGGGAAGTAGATTATCGAATTTTTGAGAAATATTACCTAATTTTCAGAAGTATATTATCATAGAAAACGGGAAATTTGTATCACAGAAAATGGGAAATAATCTACTTTCCGGGAAAGTTGGTTATCTACTTTCCCGAAAACTAGATTATCTACTTTTCGGGAAAGTAGATTATCGACTTTTTGGGGAAGTAGATTATCGACTTTTTGAGAAATATTACCTATTTTTCAGACGTAGATTATCATAGAAAACGGGAAATTTGAATAATAGAAAATGGGAAATAATCTACTTTCCGCGAAAGTTGGTTATCCACTTTCCCGAAAAGTAGATTATCTACTTTTCGGGAAAGTACATTATCGACTTTTCGGGGAAGTAGATTATCGAATTTTTGAGAAATATTACCAAATTTTCAGAAGTAGATTATCATAGAAAACGGGAAATTTGAATCACAGAAAATGGGAAATAATCTACTTTCCGGGAAAGTTGGTTATCTACTTTCTCGAAAAGTAGATTATCTACTTTTCGGGAAAGTAGATTATCGAATTTTTCGGGAAGTAAATTATCGACTTTTTGATAAATATTACCTAATTTTTAGAAGTAGATTATCATAGAAAACGGGAAATTTGAATGATAGAAAATGGGAAATAATCTACTTTCCGGGAAAGTTGGTCATCTACTTTCCCGAAAAGTAGATTATCTACTTTTCGGGAAAGTAGATTATCGACTTTTTGGGGAAGTAGATTATCGACTTTTTGAGAAATATTACCAAATTTTCAGAAGTAGATTATATATAGAAAACGGGAAATTTGAATCACAGAAAATGGGAAATAATCTACTTTCCGGGAAAGTTGGTTATCTACTTTCCCGAAAAGTAGATTATCTACTTTTCGGGAAAGTAGATTATCGACTTTTCGGGGAAGTAGATTATCGAATTTTTGAGAAATATTACCAAATTTTCAGAAGTAGATTATCATAGAAAACGGGAAATTTGAATCACAGAAAATGGGAAATAATCTACTTTCCGGGAAAGTTGGTTATCTACTTTCTCGAAAAGTAGATTATCTACTTTTCGGGAAAGTAGATTATCGAATTTTTCGGGAAGTAAATTATCGACTTTTTGATAAATATTACCTAATTTTTAGAAGTAGATTATCATAGAAAACGGGAAATTTGAATCATAGAAAATGGGAAATAATCTACTTTCCGGGAAAGTTGGTCATCTACTTTCCCGAAAAGTAGATAATCTACTTTTCGGGAAAGTAGATTATCGACTTTTCGGGGAAGTAGATTATCGACTTTTTGAGAATTATTACCAAATTTTCCGAAGTAGATTATCATAGAAAACGGGAAATTTGAATCATAGAAAATGGGAAATAATCTACTTTCCGGGAAAGTTGGTTATCTACTTATGATAGAAAACGGGAAATTTGAGTTTAAGCAGCAGCTTCGCTTTCTTTGGATATACTGTAAATAAAAGAAGAAAAAAACAAACGATGTTTTTATTTACATGGTTCAATTTTTGTTTAAATGTCTGTTTCTCCTACGTGAAGTCGCCTTTTGTGATCTGGATGTGCCAACAGTTGCCTTAAGTGCGACCTATCCTTGACCAGTGCAAGGCTACCAACCTGGTTGACATGTCTCACATACCTCTTGTACTGCTCAACCAGACTAGCCTCACATAGGCCCTAGCAGACACTTCTGATGGCCTCATCTCGGTCCTGACGACCTCATACAGCCCCTGGTAGCCTCACGAAAGCCTCTACTAGCTCCACGCAGATCCCCTGGCAGATACCATGGTCTTATACAAGCCCCATTGACCTAGTAGCCTCATCCAGCCCGGCAGTGCTACGGAGCCCCCTAAGAGCATCACACAGACCTTAGGAGCAACAGTCAGCCCCCCAGCGTCACAATTAGCTGTATATGACCCTCTCATATACCGAAGTACAAACAATAGCCCCTGTTGACATCACAGTCCTAAAATATTTTATATAACCTATGAACCACACAGCCCCTGGCAGCCTCATATACAACCTGGGGGACTCACACAGCCCCTACCAGTGGCAAACTACCTCAGGTTTTTTTTAACATGTACAACAAATACAAAATAAAAATATAATTACAAAAGTTTGTCCAGAGGAAACATCATTGGTTACAAGCAAGTTGTGAAGATGTAAGAATTACTGAAGAATACAGTAAAATCTTTAACTAGCATCTTATATAGGACAGTGCCAGGAAGAATTAAATATTTTGTTATGCATATGATGACAATTTACAAAATAACTTAAGTTCAACAATATTTTGACATTTTTGAACGAGTCAATACAAGCAGTCTACCCCATTGCAGGTACACAGCAGCGACGTCACCATTACTACTGTACCACAATGATAGAATAGACCACTAGAGCAATGCAGTCTACCTGAGTGATGGGACTGACACCTTTCACTTTACAACGGTTAACATAAACAAAAAATGAATTTAAATACCTGTACAGTATTAGTCACAACTATGACTAATTTAAAGTGAACTAGATCATTCTTCATAAATTCCACACAAATGATTATAACAGTATTACAAAATCTTAACTTCAATAACACACAAGTCTACTTGTATATTTTAAGGTCACTCATATACAAGGCCTTCCTTCTGTCCTACATTTCAGTGAATATCTCACTCTTATACAACACACAAGTTCTTCCCTCATTGCTAAAAATCACCAAGTCGTCCTCTCACTCCTACACATCACAGTGAGACCTTCTCTCACTCCTACACATCACAGAGTCCTTCTCTCACTCCTACACATCACAGAGTCCTTCTCTCACTCCTACACATCACAGTCCTTCTCTCACTCCTACAGTACACATCACAGAGTCCTTCTCTCACTCCTACACATCACAGAGTCCTCCTCTCACTACTACACATCACAGAGTCCTTCTCTCACTTCTACACATCACAGAGTCCTTCCCTCACTCCTACACATTAGAGTGAGGGAATGACCAGTATGACATGGGAGGAAGGCTGGGAGTGGCTTCCTTTGCGAGTATTTTGTATTTAAATAATGAGGCAATGCCGCTATTATTACCTCAGTTAAAGCTAAAAGAAATGCAACAGTTAATAATTCTCTTATTTCGTCTACGGGTGGGAATTATAATTTCATGACGTTAGAGATTTGTAAGTTTGCATTTATTTGAAATAGTGAAGGAATGCGTTTCACCTACCAAAAAAGTAAAGGAATGCCATTCCCATGCATTCCTATAGCACTACACCTCTGCCTCATTAATTGGTCAGCAAGTCATTCCCTCACTCACTAATAGGTCAATAAGTCTTTCTTCCTGTACATCACTGGAAGTCCTTCCTTAGCCAAACACAATATTGCTTGGTCTTCCCTCACTCTTACACTATGTCTACCGTAGTCAGTAGATAAACTTTCAATACACTTAAATTTTTTTAGTATTTATGTAGGTAGACATATTTAATGCAGCAATCAAACAGCGAAGTACAGTACTACTGCCTGGAAAGATATTGAAAGCACAATGTGTTGTCGAATGGTACATATTCTTGCCATATGGCATCACAAATATTGAGACCAAGTCCCGGGTTGCCGAATCTGACTTTCTGGCTCATTTACATAAAATTGCAGGACTTTAATTGTTTCTCTTACTTTGACAACACAACATAATTATTGTTTCTTTTCTTTCTTTTTTCACCCCATCAGGCCCCAACGTAGGCCAGTAAGTGGGCTAATGTCTATGGGGAAAACAAATCCAGTCGTGTTGGGAAGATACACTTATTTAGGGCAGATTCATCTTTTTCTGTAGTCTTGATCATTTTTCTTGTCTATCTTGATTGTGCTGTGTCATCTGGAAGCCAAGTTATTGTTCTCATCCTCCCTCTAGTGATATTTTCTATTTCTACCTGTAAAATGAATACAGTATTTCATTAGCCAAAAATAGTAATGTTTTTTTTTTTTGGTATATTGCAGTGGCAAGAATTAAAATCACTTATTCATACACTCTCATTCAATAGTCACACTACCTGGTGGACCAGATGTGCTCTGGTATAAGACTTCATCACCCTCAGCAAGTGTTACCTCACAAGTCAACATTGCTCAGCAGATACATGTCTTTTCCCCCAAATCACAGCCATATCATCCACTCCTTCATACACACACACACACATCACTGCTTGCTGGATGTTCCTTCCTTCACACTTCTAGTACAGCCTCCACCCTACCCTTCCATCTCCTCCCTCTTACCACACTTATCAGTCTTACACATCCCAGTCTCTCAATTTGTCTATTCCATCTGACCATCTATCCAATATTCCACTGCCAATTTCATCACTCACTATATATATTGACACCTTTACTCCTTTAGCATAAAAACTGCTGTTTCCCAGGATTTGTAGTGTACTGTGAGTAGAGGCAGATGCTTCCCTGCTGCTCTCTAAGAAATAATAGGGAAAAAACATTTCGTAAATATATTGCTTGTGATACTTTCTTCAAATACTCCAAGCCACATTAAGGCCACAAATTACACGCCAATCAGCATACTCAGGAGTACATATACTGAGATTTTGAGAAAATAAATTTTTTGGCCAAATACATAAGTCTTATATCTTAGTAATTTTTTGTCCTAAATAGCCTTTTCTCTCGGAATTGGAATTTGAGGGGTTTAACCAATTAATTAATTCCAGAAGAACACAAAACACCAAAATATCACCTGGGAAACCCATAGTTGCCTCGTAATTAGCATTGAAAAAGTCCTAAAAATACTCCGTCTCATTAAGGCCACTAATTACCCTCCCAGAAAGTAAATATTTATAATTTTCTGTGATACAAATTTCCCGCTTTCTAAGATAATCTACGTCTGAAAATTAGGTAACATTTCTCAATAAGTCCATAATCTACTTCCCAAAAAGTCGATAATCTACTTTCCTTTAAAGTAGATAATCTACTTTTCGGGAAAGTAGATAACCAACTTTCCCGGAAAGTAGATTATTTCCCATTTTCTATGATGCAAATTTCCCGTTTTCTATGATAATCTACTTCTGAAAATTAGGTAATATTTCTCAAAAAGTCGATAATCTACTTCCCCGAAAAGTCGATAATCTACTTTCCCGAAAAGTAGGTAATCTACTTGTTGGAAAAGTAGATAACCAACTTTCCCGGAAAGTAGATTATTTCCCATATTCTATGATTCAAATTTCCCGTTTTCGATGATAATCTACTTCAGAAAATTAGGTAATATTTCTCAAAAAGTCGATAATCTACTTCCCCAAAAATTCGATAATCTACTTTCCCGAAAAGTAGATAATCTACTTTTCGGAAAAGTAGATAACTAACTTTCCCGGAAAGTAGATTATTTCCCATTTTCTATGATTAAAATTTCCCGTTTTCTATGATAAGTAGATAACCAACTTAACCAGACAGTAGATATTTCCCTTTTTCTGTGATACAAATTTCCCGTTTTCTATGATAATCTACTTCTGAAAATTTGGTAATATTTCTCAAAAAGTCGATAATCTACTTCCCCGAAAAGTCGATAATCTACTTTCCCGAAAAGTAGATTATCTACTTTCCCGAAAAGTAGATTATCTACTTTTCGGGAAAGTAGATAACCAACTTTCCCGGAAAGTAGATTATTTCCCATTTTCTATGATTCAAATTTCCCGTTTTCTATGATAATCTACTTCTGAAAAATAGGTAATATTTCTCAAAAATTCGATAATCTACTTCCCAAAAAATTCGATAATCTACTTTCCCGAAAAGTAGATAATCTACTTTTCGGGAAAGTAGATAACCAACTTTCCCGGAAAGTAGATTATTTCCCATTTTCTATGATTCAAATTTCCCGTTTTCTATGATAATCTACTTCTGAAAATTAGGTAATATTTCTCAAAACTTCGATAATCGACTTCCCCAAAAATTCGACAATCTACTTTCCAGATAAGTAGATAATCTATTTTTCGGGAAAGTAGATAACCAACTTTCACGGAAAGTAGATTATTTCCCATTTTCTATGATTCAAATTTCCCGTTTTCTATGATAATCTACTTCTGAAAATTAGGTAATATTTCTCAAAAATTCGATAATCTACTTCCCCAAAAATTCGATAATCTACTTTCCCGAAAAGTAGATAATCTACTTTCCCGAAAAGTAGATAATCTACTTTTCGGAAAGTAGATTATTTCCCATTTTCTATGATTAAAATTTCCGTTTTCTATGATAAGTAGATAACCAACTTAACCAGACGTAGATATTTCCCTTTTCTGTGATACAAATTTTCCCGTTTCTATGATAATCTACTTCTAAAATTAGGTAATAATTCTCAAAAAAGTCGATAATCTACTTCCCCGAAAATCGATAATCTACTTTCCCGAAGATAGTCAATTATCTACTTTTCGGAAAGTAGATAACCAACTTTCCCGGAAAGTAGATATTTCCCATTTTCTGTGATACAAATTTCCCGTTTTCTATGATAATCTACTTCTGAAAATTAGGTAATATTTCTCAAAAAATCGATAATCTACTTCCCCAAAAATTCGATAATCTACTTTCCCGAAAAGTAGATAATCTACTTTTCAGGAAAGTAGATAACCAACTTTCCCGGAAAGTAGATTATTTCCCATTTTCTATGATTCAAATTTCCCGTTTTCTATGATAATCTACTTCTGAAAATTAGGTAATATTTCTCAAAACTTCGATAATCGACTTCCCCAAAAATTCGACAATCTACTTTCCCGATAAGTAGATAATCTATTTTTCGGGAAAGTAGATAACCAACTTTCACGGAAAGTAGATTATTTCCCATTTTCTATGATTCAAATTTCCCGTTTTCTATGATAATCTACTTCTGAAAATTAGGTAATATTTCTCAAAAATTCGATAATCTACTTCCCCAAAAATTCGATAATCTACTTTCCCGAAAAGTAGATAATCTACTTTCCCGAAAAGTAGATAATCTACTTTTCAGGAAAGTAGATAACCAACTTTCCCGGAAAGTAGATTATTTCCCATTTTCTATGATTCAAATTTCCCGTTTTCTATGATAATCTACTTCTGAAAATCAGGTAATATTTCTCAAAAATTCGATAATCTACTTCCCCAAAAATTCGATAATCTACTTTCCCGAAAAGTAGATAATCTACTTTTCAGGAAAGTAGATAACCAACTTTCCCGGAAAGTAGATTATTTCCCATTTTCTATGATTCAAATTTCCCGTTTTCTATGATAATCTACTTCTGAAAATTAGGTAATATTTCTCAAAACTTCGATAATCGACTTCCCCAAAAATTCGACAATCTACTTTCCCGAAAAGTAGATAATCTATTTTTCGGGAAAGTAGATAACCAACTTTCCCAGAAAGTAGATTATTTCCCATTTTCTATGATTCAAATTTCCCGTTTTCTATGATAATCTACTTCTGAAAATTAAGTAATATTTCTCAAAAATTCGATAATCTACTTCCCCAAAAATTCGATAATCCTCTTTCCCGAAAAGTAGATAATCTACTTTTCGGGAAAGTACATAACCAACTTATCCGGAAAGTAGCTTATTTCCCATTTTCTATGATTCAAATTTTCCGTTTTCTATAATAAGTAGATAACCAACTTTCCCAGAAAGTAGATATTTCCCATTTTCTGTGATACAAATTTCCCGTTTTCTATGATAATCTACTTCTGAAAATTAGGTAATATTTCTAAAAAAATCGATAATCTACTTTCCCAAAAATTCGATAATCTACTTTCCCGAAAAGTAGATAATCTACTTTTCAGGAAAGTAGATAACCAACTTTCCCGGAAAGTAGATTATTTCCCATTTTCTATGATTCAAATTTCCCGTTTTCTATGATAATCTACTTCTGAAAATTAGGTAATATTTCTCAAAAATTCGATAATCTACTTCCGAAAAAATTCGATAATCTACTTTCACGAAAAGTAGATAATCTACTTTTCGGGAAAGTAGATAACCAACTTATCCGGAAAGTAGCTTATTTCCCATTTTCTATGATTCAAATTTCCCGTTTTCTATAATAAGTAGATAACCAACTTTCCCAGAAAGTAGATATTTCCCATTTTCTGTGATATAAATTTCCCGTTTTCTATGATAATCTACTTCTGAAAATTAGGTAATATTTCTCAGCAATTCGATAATCTACTTCCCCAAAAATTCGATAATCTACTTTCCCGAAAAGTAGATAATCTACTTTTCAGGAAAGTAGATAACTCTTTCCCGGAAAGTAGATTATTTCCCATTTTCTATGATTCAAATTTCCCGTTTTCTATGATAATCTACTTCTGAAAATTAGGTAATATTTCTCAAAAATTCGATAATCTACTTCCCCAAAAATTCGATAATCTACTTTTCCAAAAATTCGATAATCTACTTTCCTGAAAAGTAGATACTCTACTTTTCAGGAAAGTAGATAACCAACTTTCCCGGAAAGTAGATTATTTCCCATTTTCTATGATTCAAATTTCCCGTTTTCTATGATAATCTACTTCTGAAAATTGGGTAATATTTCTCAAAAATTCGATAGTCTACTTCCTCAAAAATTCGATAATTTACTTTCCCGAAAAGTAGATAATCTACTTTTCGGGAAAGTAGATAACCAACTTTCCCGGAAAGTAGATTATTTCCCATTTTCTATGATTCAAATTTCCCGTTTTCTATGATAATCTACTTCTGAAAATTAGGTAATATTTCTCAAAACTTCGATAATCGACTTCCTCAAAAATTCGACAATCTACTTTCCCGAAAAGTAGATAATCTATTTTTCGGGAAAGTAGATAACCAACTTTCTCGGCAAGTAGATTATTTCCCATTTTCTATGATTCAAATTTCCCGTTTTCTATGATAATCTACTTCTGAAAAATAGGTAATATTTCTCAAAAATTTGATAATCTACTTTCCCGAAAAGTAGATAATCTATTTTTCGGGAAAGTAGATAACCAACTTATCCGGAAAGTAGCTTATTTCCCATTTTCTATGATTCAAATTTCCCGTTTTCTATAATAAGTAGATAACCAACTTTCCCAGAAAGTAGATATTTCCCATTTTCTGTGATACAAATTTCCCGTTTTCTATGATAATCTACTTCTGAAAATTAGGTAATATTTCTAAAAAATTCGATAATCTACTTACCCAAAAATTCGATAATCTACTTTCCCGAAAAGTAGATAATCTACTTTTCAGGAAAGTAGATAACCAACTTTCCCGGAAAGTAGATTATTTCCCATTTTCTATGATTGAAATTTCCCGTTTTGTATGATAATCTACTTCTGAAAATTAGGTAATATTTTCAAAAATTCGATAGTCTACTTCCGAAAAAATTCGATAATCTACTTTCCCGAAAAGTAGATAATCTACTTTTCGGGAAAGTAGATAACCAACTTTCCCGGAAAGTAGATTATTTCCCATTTTCTATGATTCAAATTTCCCGTTTTCTATGATAATCTACTTCTGAAAATTAGGTAATAATTCTCAAAACTTCGATAATCGACTTCCCCAAAAATTCGACAATCTACTTTCCCGAAAAGTAGATAATCTATTTTTCGGGAAAGTAGATAACCAACTTTCCCGGAAAGTAGATTATTTCCCATTTTCTATGATTCAAATTTCCCGTTTTCTATGATAATCTACTTCTGAAAATTAGGTAATATTTTCAAAAATTCGATAGTCTACTTCCGAAAAAATTCGATAATCTACTTTCCCGAAAAGTAGATAATCTACTTTTCGGGAAAGTAGATAACCAACTTTCCCAGAAAGTAGATTATTTCCCATTTTCTGTGATACAAATTTCCCGTTTTCTATGATAATCTACTTCTGAAAATAAGGCATTTCTCTAAAAGTCGATAATCTACTTCCCCAAAAAGTCGATAATCTACTTTCCCGAAAAGTAGA
This sequence comes from Homarus americanus, assembly GCF_018991925.1. Taxonomy (NCBI): domain Eukaryota; kingdom Metazoa; phylum Arthropoda; class Malacostraca; order Decapoda; family Nephropidae; genus Homarus; species Homarus americanus. The sequence goes on along the minus strand of NW_024715892.1, from coordinate 3,515 downwards.
TAATCTATTTTTCGGGAAAGTAGATAACCAACTTTCCCGGAAAGTAGATTATTTCCCATTTTCTATGATTCAAATTTCCCGTTTTCTATGATAATCTACTTCTGAAAATTAGGTAATATTTCTCAAAAAATTCGATAATCTACTTCCGAAAAAATTCGATAATCTACTTTCCCGAAAAGTAGGTAATCTTCTTTTCAGGAAAGTAGATCACCAACTTTCCCGGAAAGTAGAATATTTCCCATTTTCTATGATTCAAATTTCCCGTTTTCTATGATAAGTAGATAACCAACTTTCCCAGAAAGTAGATATTTCCCATTTTCTGTGATACAAATTTCCCGTTTTCTATGATAATCTACGTCTGAAAATTAGGTAATATTTCTCAACAATTCGATAATCTACTTCCCCAAAAATTCGATAATCTACTTTCCCGAAAAGTAGATAATCTACTTTTCAGGAAAGTAGATAACCACCTTTCCCGGAAAGTAGATTATTTCCCATTTTCTATGATTCAAATTTCCCGTTTTCTATGATAATCTGCTTCTGAAAATTAGGTAATATTTCTCAAAAATTCGATAATCTACTTCCCCAAAAAATTCGATAATCTACTTTCCCGAATAGTAGATAATCTACTTTTCAGGAAAGTAGATAACCAACTTTCCCGGAAAGTAGATTATTTCCCATTTTCTATGATTCAAATTTCCCGTTTTCTATGATAATCTACTTCTGAAAATTAGGTAATATTTCTCAAAAAATTCGATAATCTACTTTCCCGAAAAGTAGATAATCTACTTTTCAGGAAAGTAGATAACCAACTTTCCCGGAAAGTAGATTATTTCCCATTTTCTATGATTCAAATTTCCCGTTTTCTATGATAATCTACTTCTGAAAATTAGGTAATATTTCTCAAAAAATTCGATAATCTACTTCCGAAAAAATTGATATCTACTTTCACGAAAGTAGAGAATCTACTTTCGAAAGTAGATAACTGAATCTTTCCGGAAAGTAGATTATTTCCCATTTTCTGCGATTCAAATTTCCCGTTTCGTGATAATCTACTTCTCGGAAAATTAGGTAATATTTCAAAAATTCGATAATCACTTCCGGAAAAAATTGATATTTGATTTTCCCGAAAGTAGATAATCTACTTTTCGAAAGTAGATAAACCAACTTCCCGGAAAGTAGGTTATTTCCCCATTTCTATGATTCAATTTCCTGTTTTCTATAATAAGTAGAAACCAACTTTCCCAGAAAGTAGATATTTCCCATTTTCTGTGATACAAATTTCGTTTTCTATGATAATCTACTTGAAAAAATTAGGTATATTTCAAAAATTCGATAATCTACTTTCCCGAAAAGTAGATAATCTACTTTCCCGAAAAGTAGATAATCTACTTTTCAGGAAAGTAGATAACCAACTTTCCCGGAAAGTAGATTATTTCCCATTTTCTATGATTCAAATTTCCCGTTTTCTATGATAATCTACTTCTGAAAATCAGGTAATATTTCTCAAAAATTCGATAGTCTACTTCCGAAAAAATTCGATAATCTACTTTCCCGAAAAGTAGATAATCTACTTTTCAGGAAAGTAGATAACCAACTTTCCCGGAAAGTAGATTATTTCCCATTTTCTATGATTCAAATTTCCCGTTTTCTATGATAATCTACTTCTGAAAATTAGGTAATATTTTCACAAATTCGATAGTCTACTTCCGAAAAAATTCGATAATCTACTTTCCCGAAAAGTAGATAATCTACTTTTCGGGAAAGTAGATAACCAACTTTCCCGGAAAGTAGATTATTTCCCATTTTCTATGATTCAAATTTCCCGTTTTCTATGATAATCTACTTCTGAAAATTAGGTAATAATTCTCAAAACTTCGATAATCGACTTCCCCAAAAATTCGACAATCTACTTTCCCGAAAAGTAGATAATCTATTTTTCGGGAAAGTAGATAACCAACTTTCCCGGAAAGTAGATTATTTCCCATTTTCTATGATTCAAATTTCCCGTTTTCTATGATAATCTACTTCTGAAAATTAGGTAATATTTCTCAAAAAAATCGATAATCTACTTCCGAAAAAATTCGATAATCTACTTTCCCGAAAAGTAGGTAATCTACTTTTCAGGAAAGTAGATAACCAACTTTCCCGGAAAGTAGATTATTTCCCATTTTCTATGATTCAAATTTCCCGTTTTCTATGATAAGTAGATAACCAACTTTCCCAGAAAGTAGATATTTCCCATTTTCTGTGATACAAATTTCCCGTTTTCTATGATAATCTACTTCTGAAAATTAGGTAATATTTCTCAAAAAGTCGATTATCTACCTCCCCGAAAAGTCGATAATCTACTTTCCCGAAAAGTAGATAATCTACTTTTCGGGAAAGTAGATAACCAACTTTCCCGGAAAGTAGATTATTTCCCATTTTCTATGATACAAATTTCCCGTTTTCTATGATAATCTACTTCTGAAAATTAGGTAACATTTCCCAAAAATTCGATAATCTACTTCCCGAAAAGTCGATAATCTACTTTCCTGAAAAGTAGATAATCTACTTTTCGGGAAAGTAGATAACCAACTTTCCCGGAAAGTAGATTATTTCCCATTTTCTATGATTCAAATTTCCCGTTTTCTATGATAATCTACTTCTGAACATTAGGTAATATTTCTCAAAAATTCGATAATCTACTTCCGAAAAAATTCGATAATCTACTTTCACGAAAAGTAGATAATCTACTTTTCGGGAAAGTAGATAACCAACTTATCCGGAAAGTAGCTTATTTCCCATTTTCTATGATTCAAATTTACCGTTTTTTATAATAAGTGGATAACCAACTTTCCCAGAAAGTAGATATTTCCCATTTTCTGTGATACAAATTTCCCGTTTTCTATGATAATCTACTTCTGAAAATTAGGTAATATTTCTCAAAAATTCGATAATCTACTTCCCCAAAAATTCGATAATCTACTTTCCCGAAAAGTAGATAATCTACTTTTCAGGAAAGTAGATAACCAACTTTCCCGGAAAGTAGATTATTTCCCATTTTCTATGATTCAAATTTCCCGTTTTCTATGATAATCTACTTCTGAAAATTAGGTAATATTTTAAAAAATTCGATAGTCTACTTCCGAAAAAATTCGATAATCTACTTTCCCGAAAAGTAGATAATCTACTTTTCGGGAAAGTAGATAACCAACTTTCCCGGAAAGTAGATTATTTCCCATTTTCTATGATTCAAATTTCCCGTTTTCTATGATAATCTACTTCTGAAAATTAGGTAATAATTCTCAAAACTTCGATAATCGACTTCCCCAAAAATTCGACAATCTACTTTCCCGAAAAGTAGATAATCTATTTTTCGGGAAAGTAGATAACCAACTTTCCCGGAAAGTAGATTATTTCCCATTTTCTATGATTCAAATTTCCCGTTTTCTATGATAATCTACTTCTGAAAATTAGGTAATATTTCTCAAAAAATTCGATAATCTACTTCCGAAAAAATTCGATAATCT
>NW_024715891.1:0-53665 GCF_018991925.1 Homarus americanus | reverse complement strand
GTTATACTTGATTAGAAGACTTTGTTATACTCGATCAGCGGACTTTGTTAAACTCGATCAGGGGACGTTGTTATACTCGATCAGGGGCCTTTGTTATACTCCATCAGGGGAGTTTGTTATCCTCGTCCAGGGTTCTTTGTTATACTCGACCAGGGGAGTTTGTTATACTCGACCAGGGGACTTTGGTATACTCGACCAGGGGCCTTTGTTATACTCGACCAGGGGACTTTGTTATACTCGTTGAGGGGCCTTTGTTAAACTCGATGAGGGGCCTTTGTTATACTCGATCAGGGTACTTTGTTATACTCTATCAGGGGACTTTGCTATACTCGATCAGGGGGGTTTGTTATAGTCGATTAGGGAACTTTGTTTTGCTCGATCAGGTGACTTTGTTATACTCGATCAGCGGACTTTGTTATACTCGATGAGGGGCCTTTGTTATACCCGATCAGGGGATTTTGCTATCCTCGATCAGAGAACTTTGTTATACTCGGTGAGGGGACTTTGTTATTCTCGATCAGGTGACTTTGTTCTACTTGTTCAAGGGACTTTTATATACTCGATCAGAGGACTTTGTTATACTCGATGAGGGGGCTTTGTTGAACTCGATGAGGGGCCTTTGTTATACTCGACCAGGGGACTTTGTTATACTCGATCAGGGGCCTTTGTTAAACACGATCAGGGGCCTTTGTTATACTCGATCAGGGGATTTTGTTATTCTCGATCAGGGGACTTTGTTATACTCGTTCAGGGGACTTTGTTATACTTGATCAGGGGACTTTGTTATAGTCGATGAGGGGCCTTTGTTATACTCGACCAGGGGACTTTGTTATAAACGTTCAGGGGACTTTGTTATACTCGATCAGGGGACTTTGTTATACTCGATCAGGGGACTTTGTTATACTCGACCAGGGGAGTTTGTTATACTCGACCAGGGGACTTTTTTATACTCGATCAGGGGCCTTTGTTACACTCGATCAGGGGACTTTGTTATACTCGATGAGGGGCCTTTGTTATACTCAATCAGGGGACTTTGTTATACTCGATCAGCGGACTTTGTTATTCTCGATCTGGGGATTTTGTTATACTCATTCAGGGGACTTTGTTATACTTGATTAGGGGACTTTGTTAAACTCGATAAGGGGCCTTTGTTATAATCGACCAGGGGACTTTGTTATACTCGATCAGGGGCCTTTGTTAAACTCGATATGGGGACTTTGTTGTACTCGATCAGGGGACTTTGTTATACTCGATCAGGGGACTTTGTTATAATCGACCAGGGGAGTTTGTTATACTTGATCACGGAACTTTGCTATACTCGATCAGGGGCCTTTGTTAAACTTGATCAGGGGCCTTTGTTATACTCGATCAGGGGACGTTGTTATACTCGATCAGGGAACTTTGTTATACTCGATTAGCGGACTTTGTTATACTCGATCAGGAGACTTTGATATACTCGATCAGGGGACTTTGTTATACTCAACCAGGGTTCTTTGTTATTCTTGACCAGGGGAGTTTGTTATACTCGACCAGGGGACTTTGTTATACTCGATGACGGGCCTTTGTTAAACTCTATGAGGGACCTTTGTTATACTCGACCAGGGGACTTTGTTACACTCGATCAGGGGCCTTTGTTAAACTCGATCAGGGGCCATAGTTATACTCGATCAGGGGACTTTGTTATACTCTATCAGGGAATTTGTTATACTCGATCAGGGGAGTTTGTTATACTCGACCAGGGGACTTTGTTATACTCGATCAGGGGCCTTTGTTAAACTCGATCAGGGGCCTTTGTTATACTCGATCAGGGGACTTTGTTATACTCGATCAGGGGACTTTGTTATACTCGACCAGGTGAGTTTGTTATAATCGACCAGGGGACTTTGTTATACTCAATGAGGGGCCTTTATTAAACTCGATGAGGGGCCTTTGTTATATTCGACCAGGGGACTTTGTTATACTCGATCAGGTGCCTTTGTTAAACTCGATGAGGGGCCTTTGTTATACTCGATCAGGGGACTTTGTTATACTCGATTAGGGGACTTTGTTATACTCGATCAGCTGACTTTGTTACACTCGATCAGGGACGTTGCTATACTCGATCAGGGGCCTTTGTTATACTCGATCAGGGGCCTTTGTTATACTCCATCAGGGGACTTTGTTATACTCGACCAGGGTTCTTTGTTATACCCGATCAGGGGAATTTGCTATACTCGATCAGGGGACATTGTTATACACTATGAGGGGGGCTTTGTTATACTCGATCAGGGAACTTTGTTAAACTCGGTGAGGGGACTTTGTTACACTCGATTAGGGGACTTTGTTATACTCGTTCAGGGGACTTTGTTATACTTGATCAGGGGACTTTGTTATACTCGATGAGGGGGCTTTGTTATACACGATCAGGGGCTTTGTTATACTTGATCAGTGGCCTTTGTTATAATCGTTCAAGGGACTTTGTTTTACTCGATCAGGGGACTTTGTTATACTCGATCAGGGGACTTTGTTATACTCGACCAGGGGAGTTTGATATACTCGACCAGGTGACTTTGTTATACTCGATGAAGGGCCTTTGTTAAACTCGATGTGGGGCCTTTGTTATACTCGACCAGGGGACTTTGTTAAACTCGATGTGGGGCCTTTGTTATACTCGATCTGGCGCCTTTGTTAAACTCGATTAGGGGCCTTTGTTATACTCGATCACAGGGCTTTGTTATACTCTATCAGAAGACTTTGTTATACTCGATCAGAGGGCTTTGTTATACTCGATCAGGGAACTTTGTTATACTCGATCAGGGGCCTTTGTTATAATCGTTCAGGGGACTTTGTTATACTCGATCAGGGGACTTTGTTAGACTCGATAAGGGGATTTTGTTATAATCGACCAGGGGAGTTTGTTATACTCGACCAGGGGACTTTGCTATACCCGATCAGGGGCCTATGTTAAACTTGATGAGGGGCCTTTCTTATACTCGATCAGGGGACTTTGTTATACTCGATCAGGGGACTTTGTTATACTCGATTAGCGGACTTTGTTATACTCGATTAGGAGACTTTGATATACTCGATCAGGGGCCTTTGTTATACTCGATTAGGGGCCTTTGTTATACTCGATCAGGGGACTTTGTTATACTCAACCAGGGTTCTTTGTTATACTTGACCAGGGGAGTTTGTTATACTCGACCAGGTGACTTTGTTATACCGATGAGGGGCTTTTGTTAAACTCGATGAGGGACCTTTGTTATACTCGACCAGGGGACTTTCTGACATTCGATCAGGGGCCTTTGTTAAACTCGATCAGGGGCCATAGTTATACTCGATCAGGGGACTTTGTTATACTCGATCAGCGGATTTTGTTATACTCGATCAGGAGACTTTGTTATACTCGATGAGGGGCCTTTGTTATACTCGATCAGGGGCCTTTGTTATACTCGATCAGGGGACTTTGTTATACTCAACCAGGGTTCTTTGTTATACTTGACCAGGGGAGTTTGTTATACTCGACCAGGGGACTTTGTTATACTCGATGAGGGGCCTTTGTTAAACTCGATGAGGGACTTTTGTTATACTCGACCAGGGGACTTTCTTACACTAGATGAGGGGCCTTTGTTAAACGCGATCAGGGGCCATAGTTATACTCGATCAGGGGACTTTGTTATACTCGATCAGGGGACTTTGGTATACTCGACCAGGTGAGTTTGTTATACTCGACCAGGGGACTTCGTTATACTCAATGAGGGGCCTTTGTTAAACTCGATGAGGGGCCTTTGTTATACTCGTCCAGGGGACTTTGTTATACTCGATTAGGGGCCTTTGTTAAACTCGATCAGGGGCCTTTGTTATACTCGATCAGGGGACTTTGTTATACTCGATCAGGGGACTTTGTTATACTCGATCAGCGGACTTTGTTATACTCGATCAGGGGACGTTGTTATTCTCAATCAGGGGCCTTTGTTATACTCGATCACGGGCCTTTGTTATACTCCATGAGGGGACATTGTTATACTCGACCAGGGTTCTTTGTTATACTCGATCAGGGGACTTTGTTATACTCGATCAGCGGACTTTGTTATACTCGATCAGGGAACTTTGTTATACCCGATCAGGGGACTTTCTATACTCGATCAGGGGACAGTGTTATACTCTATGAGGGGGGCTTTGTTATACTCGTTCAGGGGACTTTGTTATACTTGATTAGGGGACTTTGTTATACTCGATGAGGGGGCTTTTTTATACACGATCAGGGGGCTTTGTTATACTTGATCAGGGGCCTTTGTTATAATCGTTCAAGGGACGTTGTTATACTCGATCAGGGGACTTTGTTCTACTCTATCAGGGGACTTTGTTATACTCGATCAGGGGGCTTTGTTATACTCGATTAGGGAACTTTGTTATACTCGATCAGGGGACTTTGTTATAATCGACCAAGGGAGTTTGTTATACTCGACCAGGGGACTTTGCTATACTCGATCAGGGGCCTTTCTTAAACTTGATGAGGGGCCTTTGTTATACTCGATCAGGGGACTTTGTTATACTCGATCAGGGGACTTTGTTATACTCGATCAGCGGACTTTGTTATACTCGATCAGGAGACTTTGTTATACTCGATGACGGGCCTTTGTTAAACTCTATGAGGGACCTTTGTTATACCTGATTAGGGGACTTGTTATAATCGTTCAGGGGACTTTGTTATACTCGATCATCGGACTTTGTTATAATCGACCAGGGGAGTTTGTTATACTCGACCAGGGGACTTTGCTGTACTCGATCAGGGGCCTTTGTTAAACTTGATCATGGGCCTTTTTATACTCTATGAGGGACTTTGTTATACTCGATCAAGGAACTTTGTTATACTCAGTGAGGGACTTTTTATACTCGATCAGGGGACTTTGTTATATACTCGTTCAGGGACTTTGTTATACTTGATCAGGGGACTTTGTTATGCTCGATGAGGGGGCTTTGTTATACACGATCAGGGGGCTTTGTTATACCTGATCAGGGGCCTTTGTTTTAATCGTTCAAGGGACGTTTTTAAACTCGATCAGGGGTCTTTGTTATACTCGATGAGGGGGCTTTGTTAAACTCGATGAGGGGGCTTTGTTATACTCGACCAGGGGACTTTGTTATACTCGATCAGGGGCCTTTGTTAAACTTGATGAGGGGCCTTTGTTATACTCGATCAGGGGATTTTGTTATTCTCGATCAGGGGACTTTGTTATACTCGTTCAGGGGACTTTGTTATACTTGATCAGGGGACTTTGTTATACTCGATGAGGGGCCCTGTTATACTCGACCAGGGGACTTTGTTATAAACGTTCAGGGGACTTTGTTATACTCGATCAGGGGACTTTGTTATATTCGATCAGGGGACTTTGTTATAATCGACCAGGGGAGTTTGTTATACTCGACCAGGGGACTTTGTTATACTCGATTAGGGCCTTTGTTAAACTCGATCAAAGGCGTTTGTTATACTCGATCAGGGGACTTTGTTATACTCGATCAGCGGACTTTGTTATACTTGATCAGGGGACTTTGTTATACTCGATGAGGGGCCTTTGTTATACTCAATCAGGGGACTTTGTTATACTCGATCAGCGGACTTTATTATTCTCGATCTGGGGATTTTGTTATACTCATTCAGGGGACTTTGTTATACTTGATTAGGGGACTTTGTTATACTCGATGAGGGGCCTTTGTTAAACTCGATGAGGGGCCTTTGTTATACTCGACCAGGGGACTTTGCTATACTCGATCAGGGGCCTTTGTTAAACTCGATATGAGGACTTTGTTGTACTCGATCAGGGGTTTTTTTTACTCGATCAGGGACCTTTGTTATACTCGATCAGGGGACTTTGTTATACTCGTTGAGAGGACTTTGTTATACTTGATCAGGGGCCTTTGTTAAACTCGATGAGGGGACTTTGTTATACTCGACCAGGGGACTTTGTTATACTCGATCAGGGGCCTTTGTTAAACTCGAAATGAGGACTTTGTTGTACTCGATGAGGGGGCTTTGTTACTCGATCAGGGACCTTTGTTATACTCGCTCAGGGGACTTTGTTATACTCGTTGAGAGGACTTTGTTATACTTGATTAGGGGACTTTGTTATACTCGATGAAGGGCCTTTGTTATACTCGACCAGGGGACTTTGTTATAATCGTTCAGGGGACTTTGTTAAACTTAATCAGGGGCCTTTGTTATACTCGACCAGGGGACTTTGTTATAAACGTTCAGGAAACTTTGTTATACTCAACCAGGGTTCTTTGTTATACTTGACCAGGGGAGTTTGTTATACTCGACCAGGGGATTTTGTTATACTCGATCAGGAGACTTTGTTATACTCGATGAGGGGCCTTTGTTAAACTCGATGAGGGACCTTTGTTATATTCGACCAGGGGACTTTGTTACACTCGATCAGGGGCCTTTGTTAAACTCGATCAGGGGCCATAGTTATACTCGATCAGGGGACTTTGTTGTACTCTATCAGGGGACTTTGTTATACTCAATGAGGGGCCTTTGTTAAACTCGATAAGGGGCCTTTGTTTTACTCGATCAGGGGACTTTGTTATACTCGATCAGGGGACTTTGGTATACTCGACCAGGTGAGTTTGTTATACTCGACAAGGGGACTTTGTTATGCTCAATGAGGGGCCTTTGTTAAACTCGATTAGGGGCCTTTGTTGTTATGCGCAAACAGGGCTTTGTTATACTCGATCAGTGACGCTGTTAAAAACTCGACCAGGGCCTTTGTTATACTCGATCAGGGGACTTTGTTATACTCGATCAGAGGGACTTTGTTGCTCTCCGATCAGCGGACTTTTGTTATACTCGATCAGGGACGTTATTATACTCGATCAGGGGCCTTTGTTATACTCGATCAGGGCCTTTGTTAAACTCGATATGGGGACTTTGTTATACTCGATCAGGGAACTTTGTTATACTCGATCAGGGGCCTTTGATATAATCGTTCAGGGGACTTTGTTATACTCGTTCAGGGGACTTTGTTATACTTGATCAGGGGAGTTTGTTGTACTCGATGAGGGGGCTTTGTTATACACGATGAGAGGACTTTGTTATACTTGATCAGGGGCCTTTGTTATAATCGGTCAAGGTACTTTGTTATACTCGATCATGGGACTTTGTTATACTCGATCAGGGGACTTTGTTATACTCGACCAGGGGAGTTTGTTATACTTCGACCAGGGGACTTTTGTTATACTCGATCAGGGCCCTTTGTTAAACTGATCAGGGGACTTTGTTGTACTCGATCAGGGACTTTGTTATACTCGATGAGGGCCTTTGTTAGCATACTCGACCAGGATTTTGTTATAATCGTTCAGGGACTTGTTATACTCGATCAAGAGGACTTTGTTATACTCGATCAAGGGACTTTGTTATACTCGACCAGGGCTTGATATACTCGACCAGGGGACTTTGTTATACTCGATCAGGGCTGCTTTGTTAAACTCCATTAGGGGCCTTTGTTATATACTCGATGGGGGCCTTTGTTATACTCGATCAGGGGACTTTGTTATACTCGATCAGACTTTGTTATTCTCGATCATGGAGACTTTGTTATACTTTCGTTCAGGGGACTTTTGTAATGCTATCCAGGGACTTTGTTGCCTCGTTAGGGCCTTTGTTAAACTCGATGAGGGCCTTTGTTATACTCGATCAGGGGAGTTTGTTATACTCGATGAGGGGGCTTTGTTATACACGATGAGAGGGCTTTGTTATACTTGATCAGGGGCCTTTGTTATAATCGTTCAGGGGACTTTGTTATACTCGTTCAGTGAACTTTGTTATACTTGATCAGGGGAGTTTGTTATACTCGATGAGGGGGCTTTGTTATACACGATGAGAGGGCTTTGTTATACTTGATCAGGGGCCTTTGTTATAATCGGTCAAGGGACTTTGTTATTCTCGATCAGGGAACTTTGTTATACTCGATCAGGGGACTTTGTTATACTCGACCAGGGGAGTTTGTTATACTCGATCAGGGGACTTTGTTATACTCGATCAGGGGCCTTTTGTTAAACTCGATTAGGGGCCTTTGTTATACTCGATCAGGGGACTTTGTTATACTCGATCAGGGGACTTTGTTATACTCGATCAGAGGCCTTTGTTTTACTCGATCAGGGGACTTTGTTATACTCGATCAGGAGCCTTTGTTATACTCGTTCAGGGGACTTTGTTATACTCGATCAGGGGGCTTTGTTGTCCTCGATCAGGGGACTTTGTTATACTCGATGAGGGGGCTTTGTTATACTCGATCAGGGGACTTTGTTATACTCGACGAGGGGACTTTGTTATACTCGATTAGGGGCCATTTTTATACTCAATCAGGGGACTTTGTGATACGCGAATAGGGGACTTTGTTATAATCGTTTAGGCGACTTTGTTATACTCGATCAGGGACTTTGTTATACTCGTTGAGGGGACTTTGTTATACTCGACCAGGGGAGTTTGTTATACTCGATCAGGGGATTTTGTTATATTCGATGAGGGGACTTTGTTATTCTCGATCATGGGACTTTGTTATACTCGATGAGGGGCCTGTTATACTCGATCAGGGGACTTTGTTATACTCGACCAGGGGACTTTGTTATACTCGATCAGGGCCCTTTGTTATACTTGATCAGGGGGCTTTGTTATACTCGATCAGGGGACTTTGTTATTCTCGATCAGGGGGACTTTGTTATACCCGATCAGGGGACTTTGTTATACTCGATCAGTGAACTTTGTTATACTCGATCAGGGGCCTTTGTTATACTCGTTCAGGCGCCTATGTTATATTCGATAAGGGGCCTTTGTTATACTCGACCAGGGGAGTTTGTTATGCTCGACCAGGAGACTTTGTTATACTCGATGAGGGGCCTTTGTTAAACTCGATGAGGGGCCTTTGTTATACTCGACCAGGGGACTTTGTTATGCTCGAACCGGGGCCTTTGTTGAACTCGATCAGGGGGCCTTTGTTATACTCGATCAGGGGACTTTGTTATACTCTATCAGGGGACTTTGTTATACTCGATCAGCGGAATTTGTTATTCCCAATCAGGAGACTTTGTTATACTCGTTCAGGGGACTTTGTTATAGTCGATGAGAGTGCCTTTCTTATACTCGATCAGGGGACTTTGTTATACTCGATCAGGGGACTTTGTTATACTCGATCAGCGGACTTTGTTATACTCGATCAGGGGACTTTGTTTTACGCGATGAGGGGCCTTTGTTATACTCGATGAGGGGACTTTGTTATACTCGATCAGCAGACTTTGTTATTCTCGATCAGGGGACTGTGTTATACTCGTTCAGGGGACTTTGTTATACTTGATCAGGGGACTTTGTTATACTCGATGAGGGGCCTTTGTTAAACTCGATGAAGGGCCTTTGTTATACTCGACCAGGGGACTTTGTTATACTCGATCAGGGGCCTTTGTTAAATTCAATCAGGGGACTTTGTTGTACTCGATCAGGGGGCTTTGTTATACTCGATCAGGGAACTTTGTTATACTCGATCAGGGGCCTTTGTTATAATCGTTCAGGGGACTTTGTTATACTCGATCAGGGGAGTTTGTTATACTAGTTCAGGGGACTTTGTTATACTTGATCAGGGGACTTTGTTATAATCGATAAGGGGGCTTTGTTATACACGATCAGGGGGCTTTGTTATACTTGATCAGGGGCCTTTGTTATAATCGCTCAAGGGACTTTGTTATACTCGATCAGCGGACTTTGTTATACTCGATCAGGGACTTTGATATATTCAACCAGGAGTTCTTTTGTTATGCCGAGCCAGGAGTTTGTTATACTCGACCACGGGACTTTGTTATACTCGATCAGGAGACTTTGTTATACTCGATGAGGGGCCTTTGTTAAACTCGATGAGGGACCTTTGTTATTCTCGACCAGGGGACTTTGTTACACTCGATGAGGGGCCTTTGTTAAACTCGATCAGGGGCCATAGTTATACTCGATCAGTGGACTTTGTTATACTCTATCAGGGGACTTTGTTATACTCGATCAGGGGCCTTTGTTAAACTCGATAAGGGGCTTTTGTTATACTCGATCAGGGGACTTTGTTATACTCGATCAGGGGACTTTGGTATACTCGACCAGGTGAGTTTGTTATACTCGACAAGGGGACTTTGTTATGCTCAATGAGGGGCCTTTGTTAAACTCGATGAGGGGCCTTTGTTATACTCGACCAGGGGACTTTGTTATACTCGATCAGTGGCCTTTGTTAAACTCGATCAGGGGCCTTTGTCATACTCGATCAGGAGACTTTGTTATACTCGATCAGGGAACTTTGTTATACCCGATCAGCGGACTTTGTTATACTCGATCAGGGGACATTGTTATACTTGATGAGGGGCCTTTGTTATACTCGATCAGGGGCCTTTGTTATACTCCATCAGGGGACTTTGTAATACTCGACCAGGGTTCTTTGTTATACTCGACCAGGGGACTTTGTTATACTCGATGAGGGGCCTTTGTAAAACTCGATGAGAGGCCTTTGTTATACTCGACAAGGGGACTTTGTTATACTCAATGAGGGGCCTTTATTAAACTCGTTGAGGGGCCTTTGTTATACTCGATCAGGGGACTTTGTTATACTCTATCAGGGGACTTTGCGATACTCGATCAGGGGGCTTTGTTATAGTCGATTAGGGAACTTTGTTTTGCTCGATCAGGTGACTTTGTTATACTCGATCAGCGGACTTTGTTATACTGGATGAGGGGCCTTTGTTATACTTGATCAGGGGACTTTGTTATGCTCGATGAGGGGGCTTTGTTATACACGATCAGGGGGCTTTGTTATACTTGATCAGGGCCTTTGTTTTAATCGTTCAAGGGACTTTTTTATACTCGATCAGGGGACTTTGTTATACTCGATGAGGGGGCTTTGTTAAACTCGATGAGGGGGCTTTGTTATACTCGATGTGGGGCCTTTGTTATACTCGATCAGGGGACATTGTTATACTCTATGAGGGGGCTTTGTTATAATCGATCAGGGAACTTTGTTATACTCCGTGAGGGGACTTTGTTATACTCGATCAGGGGACTTTGTTATACTCGTTCAGGGGACTTTGTTATACTTGATCAGGGGACTTTGTTATACTCGATGAGGGGGCTTTGTTATACACGATCAGGGGGCTATATGATCAGGGCCTTTGTTTTTAATCAATCGTTCAAAGGACTTTTTATACTCGATCAGGGACTTTTGTTATCTCCTATGAGGCTTTTGTTAAACTCGATGAGGGCACTTTTATCTCGACCAAGGACTTTGTTTATACTCAGTCGGGGCTGTTAAACTCGATCAGGGGCCTTTGTTATACTCGATCAGGGGATTTTGTTATTCTCGATCAGGGGACTTTGTTATACTCGTTCAGGGGACTTTGTTATACTTGATCAGAGGACTTTGTTCTACTCGATGAGGGGCCTTTGTTATACTCGACCAGGGAACTTTGTTATAAACGTTCAGGGGACTTTGTTATACTCGATCAGGGGACTTTGTTATACTCGATCGGGGACTTTGTTATACTCGACCAGGGGAGTTTTTTATACTCGACCAGGGGACTTTGTTATAATCGAGCAGGGGCCTTTGTTAAACTCGATCAGGGGCCTTTGTTATACTCGATCAGCGGACTTTGTTATACTTGATCAGGGGACTTTGTTATACTCGATGAGGGGCCTTTTTTATACTCAATCAGGGACTTTGTTATACTCGATCAGCGGACTTTGTTATTCTCGATCTGGGGATTTTGTTATACTCATTCAGGGGACTTTGTTATACTTGATTAGGGGACTTTGTTATACTCGATGAGGGGCCTTTGTTAAACTCGATGAGGGGCCTTTGTTATACTCGACCAGGGGACTTTCTTATACTCGATCAGGGGCCTTTGTTACACTCGATATGGGGACTTTGTTATACTCGATCAGCGGACTTTGTTATACTTCATCAGGGGACTTTGTTATACTCGATCAGCGGACTTTGTTATACTCGATCACGGGACGTTGTTATACTCGATCAGAGGCCTTTGTTATACTCGATCAGGGGCCTTTGTTAAACCTGATCAGCCATAGTTATACTCGATCAGACTTTATACTTATCAGGACTCTTGTTATACTCAATGAGGCCTTTTGTTAAATTTCGATAAGGGCCTTTGTTATACTAGATCAGGGACTTTATATACTGATCAGGGACTTTGTATACTCACACCAGTGAGCTTGTTATAACTCGACAAGGGACTTTGTTATGCTCAATGAGGGTCCTTGTTAACCTGATTAGGGCCTTTGTTATACTCTGACCTGGGGGCTTTGTTATACTCGATCAGTGTCCTTGTTAAACCCGATCAGGCCTTTGTTATACCTCGATCAGGACTTTGTTATACTCGATCAGGGATTCTTGTTATACCTGATCAGCGGACTTTGTTATACTCGATCAGGGACGTTGTTATACCTGATCAGGGCCTTGTTATACTGATCAGGGCCTTTGTTAAATCTCGATATGGGACTTTGTTGCACGCGATCAGGGGCTTTGCGCCTCGATCAGGACCTTTGTTATACTCGATCAGGACTTTGTTATACTGAGGGACTTTGTTATACTTGATCAGGGGACTTTGTTATACTCGATGAGGGCCTTTGCTATACTCAACCAGACTTTGTTATAATCGTTCAGGGGACTTTTGTTATACTCGATCAGGGACTTTGTTATACCTCGATCAGGGACTTTGTTATACTCGACCAGGGAGTTTGTTATACTCGATCAGGGACTTTGTTATACTCGATGAGGGCCTTTGTTATACTCGACCAGGGATTTTTGTAATCGTTCAGGGACTTTGTTTTAATTGAACGGGGGACTTTGTTATACTCGATGAGGGGCCTTTGTTATACTCGACCAGGGGATTTTGTTATAATCGTTCAGGGGACTTTGTTATACTCGATCAGAGGACTTTGTTATACTCGATGAGGGGACTTTGTTATACTCGACCAGGGGAGCTTGATATACTCGACCAGGGGACTTTGTTATACTCGATCAGAGGCCTTTGTTAAACTCCATTAGGGGCCTTTGTTATACTCGATGAGGGGCCTTTGTTATACTCGATCAGGGGACTTTGTTATACTCGATCAGCAGACTTTGTTATTCTCGATCATGGGACTTTGTTATACTCGTTCAGGGGACTTTGTAATACTTTATCAGGGGACTTTGTTATACTCGATGAGGGGCCTTTGTTAAACTCGATGAGGGGCCTTTGTTATACTCGACAGGGGACTTTGTTATACTCGATCAGGGCCTTTGTTAAACTCGATCAGGGGACTTTGTTGTACTCGATCAGGGGGCTTTGTTATACTCGATCAGGGAACTTTGTTATACTCGATCAATGGCCTTTGTTATAATCGTTCAGGGGACTTTGTTATACTCGTTCAGGGAACTTTGTTATACTTGATCAGGGGAGTTTGTTATACTCGATGAGGGGGCTTTGTTATACACGATGAGAGGGCTTTGTTATACTTGATCAGGGGCCTTTGTTATAATCGGTCAAGGGACTTTGTTATACTCGATCAGGGGATTTTGTTATACTCGATCAGGGGACTTTGTTTTACTCGACCAGGGAAGTTTGTTATACTCGATCAGGGGACTTTGTTATACTAGATCAGGGGCCTTTGTTAAACTCGATTAGGGGCCTTTGTTATACTCGATCAGGGGACTTTGTTATACTCGATCAGGGGACTTTGTTATACTCGATCAGGAGACTTTGTTATACTCGATCAGGGGACTTTGTTATACTCGACGAGGGGACTTTGTTATACTCGATTAGGGGCCATTTTTATACTCGATCAGGGGACTTTGTTATACGCGAATAGGGGACTTTGTTATAATCATTTAGGCGACTTTGTTATACTCGATCAGGGACTTTGTTATACTCGTTCAGGGGACTTTGTTATACTCGACCAGGGGAGTTTGTTATACTCGATCAGGGGATTTTGTTATATTCGATGAGAGGACTTTGTTATTCTCGATCATGGGACTTTGTTATACTCGATGAGGGGCCTTTGTTATACTCGATCAGGGGACTTTGTTATTCTCGATCAGGGGGACTTTGTTATACCCGATCAGGGGACTTTGTTATACTCGATCAGTGAACTTTGTTATACTCGATCAAGGGCCTTTGTTATACTCGTTCAGGCGCCTTTGTTATATTCGATTAGGGGCCTTTGTTATACTCGAGCAGGGGAGTTTGTTATGCTCGACCAGGAGACTTTGTTATACTCGATGAGGGGCCTTTGTTAAACTTGATGAGGGGCCTTTGTTATACTCGACCAGGGGACTTTGTTATACTCGATCCGGGGCCTTTGTTGAACTCGATCAGGGGCCTTTGTTACTTACTCGATCAGGGACTTTGTTATACTATCACGGGACTTTGTTATACTCGATCCAGCGGACTTTGTTATTCTCGATCAGGGACTTTGTTATACTCGTTCCAGGGGACTTTATTTATGTACTCGATGAAGGGCCTTTCTTATACTCGATCAGGGACTTTGTTATACTCGATCAGGGGACTTTGTTATTCTCGATCAGCGGACTTTGTTATACTCAATGAGGGGCGCTGTTATACTCGATTAGGGGCCATTTCTATACACGATCAGGGGACTTTGTTATACTCGAATAGGGGCCTTTGTTAAATTCGATCAGGGGACTTTGTTGTACTCGATCAGGGAGCTTTGTTATACTCGATCAGGGAACTTTGTTATACTCGATCAGGGGCCTTTGTTATAATCGTTCAGGGGACTTTGTTATACTCGATCAGGGGAGTTTGTTATACTCGTTTAGGGGACTTTGTTATACTTGATCAGGGGACTTTGTTATACTCGATAAGGGGGTTTTGTTATACACGATCAGGGGGCTTTGTTATACTTGATCAGGGGCCTTTTGTTATAATCGCTCAAGGGACTTTGTTATACTCGATCAGGGGACTTTGTTATACTCGATCAGGGGACTTTGTTATACTCGACCAGGGGAGTTTCTTATACTCGACCAGGGGACTTTGTTAGACTCGATGAGGGGCCTTTTTTAAACTCGATGAGGGGCCTTTGTTATACTCGACCAGGGGACTTTGTTATACTCGATGAGAGGCCTTTGTTATACTCGATCAGGGGACTTTGTTATACTCGACCAAGGGTTGTTATACTCGACCAGGGGACTTTGTTATACTCGATCAGGGGCCTTTGTTATACTCGATTAGGGAACTTTGTTATACTCGATCAGGGTACTTTGATATACTCGGTGAGGGGACTTTGTTATGCTTGATCAGGGGACTTTGTTATACCTGTTCAGGGGACTTTGTTATACTTGATCTGGGGACTTTGTTATACTCGATGAGGGGGGTTGTTATACACGATCAGGGGGGCTTTGTTATACTTGATCAGGGGCCTTTGTTATAATCGTTCAAGGGACTTTGTTGTACTCAATCATGGGACTTTGTTATACTCGATCAGGGGACTTTGTTATACTCGATAAGGGGCCTTTGTTAAACTCGATCAGGGGCCTTTGTTATACTCGATCAGGGGATTTTGTTATTCTCGATTAGGGGACTTTGTTATAATCGTTCAGGGGACTTTGTTATACTTGATCAGGGGACTTTGTTATACTCGATGAGGGGCCTTTGTTATACTCGACCAGGGGACTTTTTTATATTCGATCAGGGGCCTTTGTTAAACTCGATCAGGGGCCTGTGTTATACTCGATCAGGGGACTTTGTTATACTCGATCAGGGGACTTTGTTATACTCGATCAGCGGACTTTGTCATTCTCGATCTGGGGATATTGTTATACTCGTTCAGGGGATTTTGTTATACTTGATTAGGGGACTTTGTTATTCCCGATGAGGGGCCTTTGTTAAACTCGATGAGGGGCCTTTGTTATACTCGACCAGGGGACTTTGTAATACTCGATCATGGGCCTTTGTTACAATCGATATGGGGACTTTGTTGTACTCGATCAGGGGGCTTTGTTATACTCTATCATGGACCTTTGTTATACTCGATCAGGGGACTTTGTTATACTCGTTGATTGAGGGACTTTGTTATACTGATCAGGGGACTTTGTTATACTCGATAGGGGCCTTTGTTATACTCGACCAGGAGACTTTGTTATAATCGTTCAGGACTTTGTTATACTCGATCAGCGAACTTTGTTATACTCGATCAGGACTTTGTTATACCGACCAGGGGAGTTTGTTATACTCGACAGGGGACTTTGTTATACTCGATCAGGGACTTTGTTACACTCGATCAGGGGCCTTTGTTAAATTCGATCAGGGGCCATAGTTATACTCGATCAGGGGACTTTGTTATACTCTATCAGGGGACTTTGTTATACTCGATCAGGGGAGTTTGTTATACTCGATCAGGGGCTTTTGTTAAACTCGATTAGGGGCCTTTGTTATACTCGATCAGGGGACTTTGTTATACTCGATAGGGGACTTTGTTATACTCGACCAGGTGAGTTTGTTATACTCGACCAGGGGACTTTGTTATACTCAATGAGGGGCCTTTGTTAAACTCGATGAGGGGCCTTTGTTATACTCGACCAGGGGACTTTGTTATACTCGATCAGGGGCCTTTGTTAAACTCGATGAGGGGCCTTTGTTATACTCGATCAGGGGTCTTTGTTATATTCCATCAGGGGACTTTGTTATACTCGATCAGGAGACTTTGTTATACCTCGTTCAGGGACTTCGTAATACTTTATCATGGGACTTTTGTTAACTCGATGAGGGGCCTTTGTTAAACCTCGATGAGGGGCCTTGTTATACTCGACCAGGGACTTTGTTATACTCGATCAGGTGCCTTTGTTAAACTCGATGAGGGACTTTGTTGTACTCGATCAGGGCTTTGTTATACTTCCGATCAGGAACTTTATACTCGATCAGGCCTTTGTTATAATCGTTCAGGGACTTTGTTATACTCGTTCAGGGACTTTGTAATACTTGGATCAGGGAGCTTTGTTATACTCGATGAGGGGGCTTGTTATACACGATGAGAGGGCTTTGTTATACTTGATCAGGGCCTTTTGTTATAAATCGGCGGGACTTTGTTATACCGATTAGGGACTGTGTTATACTTCGATCAGGACTTTGTTATACTCCGACCAGGGAGTTTGTTATACTCGATCAGGGGACTTTGTTTTACCCGATCAGGGCCTTTGTTAAACTGGATTAGGGCCTTTGTTATACCTCGATCAGGGGACTTGTTATACTCGATCCGGGGACTTTGTTATACTCGATCAGAGGGCTTTTGTTATACTCGATCAGGGACTTTGTTATACTCGATCAGGAAACTTTGTTATACTGATCAGGGGACTCTTTGTTATACCGATCAAGGACTTTGTTATCCCCGATCAGGGACTTTTGTTATACCCGATGACAGGGCTTTGTTATACTCGATCAGGGACGTTATACTCCGATTAGGGCCATTTTATACTCGATCAGGGACTTTGTTTATACTCCAATAGGGACTTTGTTATACTCGACCAGGGAGTTTCTTATACTCGATCTGGGGACTTTGGTATACTCGATCAGGGAATTTGTTATACTCGATCAGGGACTTTGTTATACTCGATCAGGGCCTTTGTTATAATCGTTCAGGGAGTTTGTTATACTAATCGGAGGCCTTTGTTATACTCGATCAGGGAACTTTGTTATACTCGATCAGGGCCTTGTTATAATCGTTTAGGAGACTTTTGTTTTACTCGATCATAGGCCTTGTTATACTCTCGATCATGGACTTTGTTATACCTCGATCAGGAGACTTTGTTATACTCGACCAGGGAGTTTGTTACTCTCGACCAGGGGCTTTGCTATACCTCGATCAGGGCCTTTGTTATACCTCGATCAGGGACTTTGTTATACTCGATCAGGGGACTTGTTATACCTCTATCAGGGGCTTTGTTATACCGATCAGGGACTTTTGTTATACTCACCAGGGAGTTTGTTATACTCTGACCAGGGGACTTTGTTATACTCGATCAGGGCCTTTGTTATACTCGATCAGGGACTTTGTTATACTCAACCAGGTTTCTTTGTTATACTCGATCATCGACTTTGTTATACTTGATCAGGGACTTTGTTATACTCGATGAGGGGCCTTTGTTATACTCAATCAGACTTTGTTATACTCGATCAGCGGACTTTGTTGTTATTCTCGATCTGGGGATTTTGTTATACTTATTCAGGGACTTTGTTATACTCTGATTAGGGGACTTTGTTATACTCGATGAGGGCCTTGTTAAACTCGATGAGGCCTTGTTATACTCGACCAGGGGACTTTTGTTATACTCCGATCAGCCTTTGTTAAACCTCGATAGGGGACTTTGTTGTACTCGATCAGGGGACTTGTTATACTCGATCAGGGACTTTGTTAAACCTGATCAGGGCCTTGTTATAACTCGATCAGGGACTTGTTATACTCGATTAGGGACTTTTGTTATACTCGATCAGCGGACTTGTTATACTCGATCAGGAGACTTTGTTATACTCAATGAGGGTCCTTTGTTAAACTCTATGAGGACCTTTTGTTATACTCGACCACAGGGACTTTGTTACACTCGATCAGGGCCTTTGTTAAACTCGATCAGCCATAGTTATACTTTCGATCAGGGACTTTGTTACTCTATCAGGGGACTTTGTTATACTTTCGGATCAGAGTTTGTTATACTCGATCAGGGGCCTTTGTTAAACTCCGATATGGGACTTTGTTGTACTCGATCAGGGACTTTGTTATACCTCGATCAGGGCCTTTGTTAAACTCGATATGGGGACTTTGTTGTACTCGATCAGGGACTTTGTTATACTCGATCAGGGACTTTGTTATAATCGACCAGGGAGCTTTGTTATACTCGACCAGGGACTTTTGCTATACTTGATCAGCCTTTGTTAAATCTTGATCAGGGCTTTTGTTATACTCGATCAGGGACTTTGTTATACTCGATCAGGGACTTTGTTATACTCGATCAGCGGACTTTGTTATACTCGATCAGGAGACTTTGTTATTCTCGATGAGGGTCCTTTGTTATAACTCGATCAAGGCCTTTGTTATACTCGATCAGGGGACTTTGTTATACTCAACCAGGTTCTTTGTTATACTCGACCAGGGAGTTTGTTATACTCGACCAGGGACTTTGTTATACCCGATGACGGGCCTTTTGTTAAACTCTTCTATGAGGGACCTTTGTTATACTCTCATGACCAGGGACTTTGTTACACTCGATCAGGGCCTTTGTTAAATCTCGATCAGGGGCCAGAATCATACCTGAATAGACTTTGTTATACTCGACCAGGTGAGTTTGTTATACTCGACCAGGGACTTTGTTATACTCAATGAGGGGCCTTGTTAAACTCGATGAGGGGCCTTGTTATACTCCGACCAGGGGACTTTGTTATACTCGATCAGCCTTGTTAAACTCGATGAGGGGCCTTTGTTATACCCGATCAGGGTCTTTGTTATATTCCATCAGGGGACTTTGTTATACTCGATCAGCGGACTTTTGTTATACTCGATCAGGAGGTTGTTATACTCGATTAGGGCCTTTGTACTCGATCAGGGCCTTTGTTATACTCCATCAGGGACTTTGTTATACTTGACCAGGGTTCTTTGTTATACCCGATAAGGGGACTTTGTTATACTCGTTCAGGGACTTTTGTTATACTTGGATCAGGGGACTTTATTATACTCGATGAGGGGCTTTGTTATACACGATGAGGGGCTTTGTTATACTTGATCAGTGGCCTTGTTATAACGTTCAAGGGACTTTCTTATACTCGATCAGATGACTTTGTTATACCCGATCAGGGAGTTTGATATACCGACCAGGGATTTTGTTATACTCGATGAGGGGCCTTTGTTAAACTCGATGAGGGTCCTTGTTATACTGACCAGGGACTTTGTTATACTCGATCAGGGCCTTTGTTAAACTCTGATCAGGGCCTTTGTTATACTCGATCAGGACTTTGTTATACTTGATCAGGGACTTTGGTATACTCGACCAGGTGAGTTTGTTTTACCTGACCAGGGACTTTTGTTGCCCAATGAGGGGCCTTTGTTAAAACTCCGATGAGGCCTTTTGTTATAACTCGACCAGGGACTTTGTTATACTCGATCAGCTTTGTTAAACTCGATCAGCCTTTGTTATACTCGATCAGGGATTTTGTTATTCTCGATCAGGGACTTGTTATACCTGTTCAGGGACTTGTTATACGGATCAAAGGACTTTGTTATACTCGATGAGGCCTTTTGTTATACTCGACCAGGGACTTTGTTATAAACGTTCAGGGACTTTGTTATACTCGATCAGGACTTGTTATACTCGATCAGGGGACTTGGTTATACTCGAACAGGAGTTTGTTATACTCGACCAGGGACTTTGTTATACTCGATCAGGGGCCTTTGTTAAACTCGATCAGGGGCCTTTGTTATACTCGATCAGGGGACTTTGTTATACTTGATCAGCGGACTTTGTTATACTTGATCAGGGAATTTGTTATACCTCGATGAGGGCCTTTGTTATACTCTAATCAGGGGACTTTGTTATACTCGATCAGCGGACTGTTATTCTCGATTCGGGATTTTTGTTATACTCTTCAAGGACTTTGTTATACTTGATTAGGGACTATGTTATATTCGATGAGGGGCCTTTGTTAAACTCGATGAGGGGCCATTGTTATACTCGACCAGGGACTTTGTTATACCATCAGGGGCCTTTGTTAAACTCGATATGAGGACTTTGTTGTACTCGATCTGGGGGCTTTGTTACTCGATCAGGGACCTTGTTATACTCGATCAGGGGACTTTGTTATACTCGTTGGAAGACTTATACATGATCAGGGGACTTTGTTATACTCGATGAGGGGCCTTTGTTATACTCGACCAGGGACTTTGTTATAATCGTTCAGGGACTTTGTTAAACTTAATCAGGGCCCTTTGTTATACTCGACCAGGGACTTTGTTATAAACGTTCAGGACTTTGTTATACCTCGATCAGGGGACTTTGTTATACCGATGAGGGGCCTTGTTATACTCGATCAGGGGCCTTGTTATACTCGATCAGGGGACTTTGTTATACTCAACCAGGGTTCTTTGTTATACTTGACCAGGAGAGTTGTTATACTCGACCAGGACTTTGTTGTTATTCGATCAGGAGACTTTGTTATACTCGATGAGGGGCCTTGTTAAACTCGATGAGGACCTTGTTATACTCGACCAGGGGACTTTGTTATACTCGATCAGGGGCCTTTGTTAAACTCGATCAGGGGCCATAGTTATACTCGATCAGGGGACTTTGTTTACTCTATCAGTGGACTTTGTTATACCCAATCAGGGGCCTTGTTAAACTCGATCAGGGGACTTTGTATACTCGACCAGGTGAGTTTGTTATACTCGACAAGGGGACTTTGTTATGCTCAATGAGGGGCCTTTGTTAAACTCGGTTACGGGCCTTTGTTATACTCGACCAGGGGCTTTGTTATACTCGATCAGTGACCTTTGTTAAACCCGATCAGGGCCTTGTTATACTCGATCAGGGACTTTGTTATACTCGATCAGGGGACTTTGTTATACTCGATCATCGGACTTTGTTATACTCGATCAGGGGACGTTGTTATACTCGATCAGGGGCCTTGTTATACTCGATCAGGATTTTGTTATTCTCGATTAGGACTTTGTTATACTCGTTCAGGGACTTTGTTATACTTGATCAGGGACTTTGTTATACTCGATGAGGGCCTTTGTTATACTCGACCAGGGACTTTTATATTCGATCAGCCTTTGTTAAACTCGATCAGGGCTCTGTTATACTCGATCAGGGACTTTGTTATACTCGATCAGGGACTTTTGTTATACTCGATCAGCGGACTTGTCATTCTCGATCTGGGGATTTTGTTATACTCGTTCAGGGATTTTGTTTATACTTGATTAGGGACTTTGATATTCCTGATGAGGGCCTTTGTTAAACTCGATGAGGGCCTTTGTTATACTCGACCAGGGGACTTTGTTATACTCGATCAGGGCCTTTGTTACAATCGATATGGGGACTTTGTTGTACTCGATCAGGGGCTTTGTTATACTATCATGGACCTTTGTTATACTCGATCAGGGACTTTGTTATACTCGTTGAGGGACTTTGTTATACTTGATCAGGGGACTTTTGTTATACTCGATGAGGGGCCTTTGTTATACCTCGACTAGGGACTTTGTTATAATCGTTCAGGGACTTTGTTATACTCGATCAGCGGACTTTGTTATACCTGATCGGGGACTTTGTTATACTCGACCAGGGAGTTTGTTATACTGACTAGGGACTTTGTTATACCTCGATCAGGGCCTTTGTTCAACTCGTTCAGGGGACTTCGTTGTACTCGATCAGGGACTTTGTTATACTCGATGAGGGGCCTTTTATACTCGACCAGGATTTTGTTATAATCGTTAAGGGACTTTGTTATAATTGAACAGGGACTTTGTCAAACTCGATGAGGGCCTTTGTTATACCGACCAAGGACTTTGTTATAATCGTTCAGGGACTTTGTTATACTCGATCAGGGACTTTGTTATATTCGATCAGGGACTTTGTTATACTCGACCAGGGGAGCTGATATACTCGACCAGGACTTTGTTATACTCGATCAGGGCCTTGTTAACTCCATTAGGGACCTTTGTTATACTCGATGAGGGCCTTTGTTATATACTCGATCAGGGGACTTTGTTATACCTGATCAGCGGACTTTGTTATTCTCGATCTGGAGACTCTTGATATACTCGTTCAGGGACTTTGTAATACTTTATTAGGGGACTTTGTTATACTCGATGAGGGCCTTTGTTAAACTCGATCAGGTGCCTTTGTTAAACCTGATCAGGGACTTTTGTTGTACTCGATCAGGGGCTTTGTTATACTCGATCAGGGAACTTTGTTATATTCGATCAGGGCCTTTGTTATAATCGTTCAGGGGACTTTGTTATGCCTCCAGGGGACTTTGTAATACTTGATCAGAGTTTGTTATACTCGATGAGGGGCTTTGTTATACACGATGAGAGGGCTTTGTTATACTTGATCAGGGGCCTTGTTATAATCGGTCAAGGGACTTTGTTATACCTCGATCAGGGGACTGTGTTATACTCGATTAGGGACTTTGTTATACTTCGACCAGAGTTTGTTATACTCGATCAGGGACTTTGTTTTACTCGATCAGGGCCTTTGTTAAACTTGATTAGGGCCTTTGTTATACTCGATCAGGCACTTTGTTATACTCGAACAGGGGACTTTGTTATACTCGATCAGAGGCCTTGTTATACTCGATGACAGGGCTTTGTTATACTCGATCAGGGACTTTTGTTATACTCTGATTAGGGGCCATTTTATACTCGATCAGGGACTTTGTTATACCTCGAATAGGGACTTTGTTATACTCGACCAGGGAGTTTCTTATACTCGATCTGGGACTTTGTTATACCGATCAGGGAATTTGTTATACTCGATCATTGGACTTTGTTATACTCGATCAGGGCCTTTGTTATAATCGTTCAGGGACTTTGTTATACTAGATCAGAGGCCTTTGTTATACTCGATCAGGAACTTTGTTATACTCGATCAGGGGCCTTTTTATAATCGTTCAGGAGACTTTGTTATACTCGATCAGAGGCCTTTGTTATACTCGATCAAGGGACTTTGTTATACTCGATCGGAGACCT
Source organism: Homarus americanus (assembly GCF_018991925.1). NCBI lineage: Eukaryota > Metazoa > Arthropoda > Malacostraca > Decapoda > Nephropidae > Homarus > Homarus americanus. The sequence goes on along the minus strand of NW_024715891.1, from coordinate 29,925 downwards.
TGTTATACTCCGACCAGGGGAGTTTGTTATACTCGACCAGGGGGCTTTGTTATACTCGATTAGGGCCTTGTTATACTCGATCAGGGGACTTTGTTATACTGATCAGGGACTTTGATATACTCGATCAGGGGCTTTGTTATACTCGATCAGGGGACTTTGTTATACTCGACCAGGGGAGTTTGTTAACTCGACCAGGGACTTTGTTATACTCGATCAGGGCCTTGTTATACTCTCGATCAGGGGACTTTGTTATACCAACCAGGTTTCTTGTTATACTCGATCATCGGACTTTGTTATACTTGATCAGGGACTTTGTTATACTCGATGAGGGGCCTTTGTTATACTCAATCAGGGGACTTTGTTATACTCGATCAGCGGACTTTGTTATTCTCGATCTGGGGATTTTGTTATACCCATTCAGGGACTTTGTTATACTTGATTAGGGACTTTGTTATACTCGATGAGAGGCCTTTGTTAAATCTCGATGAGGGCCTTTGTTATACTCGACCAGGGACTTTGTTATACTCGATCAGGGCCTTTGTTAAACTCTCGACCAGGGAGTTTGTTATACTCGATCAGGGACTTTGTTTTACTCAATCAGGGCCTTTGTTAAACTTGATTAGGGCCCTTTGTTATACTCGATCAGGGACTTTGTTATACTCGATCAGGGACTTTGTTATACTCGATCAGAGGCCTTTGTTATACTCGATCAGGGACTTTGTTATACTCGATCAGGAAACTTTGTTATACTCGATCAGGGGACTTTGTTATACCCGATCAAGGACTTTGTTATCCTCGATCAGGGACTTTGTTATACCTCGATGACAGGCTTTATACTCGATCAGGGGACTTTGTTATACTCGATTATAGGCCATTTTTATACTCGATCAGGGGACTTTGTTATACTCGAATAGGGACTTTTGTTATACTCGACCAGGGAGTTTCTTATACTCGATCTGGGGACTTTGTTATACACTCGATCAGGGAATTTGTTATACTCGATCATTGGACTTTGTTATACTCGATCAGGGCCTTTGTTATAATCGTTCAGGGACTTTGTTATACTAGATCAGAGGCCTTTGTTATACTCGATCAGGAACTTTGTTATACTCGATCAGGGGCCTTGTTATAATCGTTCAGGAGACTTTGTTATACTCGATCAGAGGCCTTTGTTAAACTCGATGAGGGGACTTTGTTATACTCGATCAGCGGACTTTTTTACACTCGATCAGGGACGTTGTTATACTCGATCAGGGGCCTTTGTTATACTCGATCAGGGGCCTTTGTTATACTCCATCAGGGGACTTTGTTATACTCGACCAGGGTTCTTTGTTATACCCGATGAGGGGACTTTGCTATACTCGATCAGGGGACATTGTTATACGCTATGAGGGGGCTTTGTTATACTCGATCAGGGAACTGTGTTTTACTCGATCAGGGGACTTTGTTATACTCGATCAGGGAACTTTGTTATACTCGATCAGCGGACTTTGTTATACTCGATCAGCGGACTTTGTTATTCTCGATGAGGGGCCTTTGTTATACTCGATCAGGGGACTTTGTTATACTCGATCAGGGGACTTTGTTATACTCGATCAGCGGACTTTGTTATACTCGATCAGGAGACTTTGTTATACTCGATGATGGGCCTTTGTTAAACTCTATGAGGGACCTTTGTTATACTCGACCAGGGGACTTTGTTATAATCGTTCAAGGGACTTTGTTATACTCGATCAGGGGACTTTGTTATACTCGATAAGGGGACTTTGTTATAATCGACCAGGGGAGTTTGTTATACTCGACCAGGGGACTTTGCTATACTCGATCAGGGGCCTTTGTTAAACTTGATCAGGGGCCTTTGTTATACTCGATCAGGGGACTTTGTTTTACTCGATCAGGGACTTTGTTATACTCGATCAGCGGACTTTGTTATACTCGAGCAGGAGACTTTGTTATACTCGATGAGGGTCCTTTGTTATACTCGATCAAGGGCCTTTGTTATACTCGATCAGGGGACTTTGTTATACTCAACCAGGGTTCTTTGTTATACTTGACCAGGGGAGTTTGTTATACTCGACCAGGGGACTTTATTATACTCGATGACGGGCCTTTGTTAAACTCTATGAGGGACCTTTGTTATACTCGACCAGGGGACTTTGTTACACTCGATCAGGGGCCTTGTTAAACTCGATCAGGGGCCATTGTTATACTCGATCAGGGGACTTTGTTATACTCGATCAGGGGACTTTGTTATACTCGACCAGGTGAGTTTGTTACACTCGACCAAATGACTTTGTTATACTCAATGATGGGCCTTTGATGATAAGCGTGAGGACTTTTATACTTGATCAGGGGCCTTTGTTAAACGATTGAGGCCTTTGTTATACTCGATCAGGGACTTTGTTATACTCGATCAGGGAGACTTTGTTATACTCGATCAGGGGCCTTTGTTATACTCGATCAGGGGACTTTGTTATACTCAACCAGGGTTCTTTGTTATACTTGACCAGGGGAGGTTGTTATACTCGACCAGGGGACTTTGTTATACTCAATGAGGGGCCTTTGTTAAACTCGATGAGGGACCTTTGTTATACTCGACCAGGGGACTTTGTTACACTCGATCAGCGGATTTTGTTATACTCGATCAGGAGACTTTGTTAAACTCGATGAGGGGCCTTTGTTATACTCGATCAGGGGCCTTTGTTATACTCGATCAGGGGACTTTGTTATACTCAACCAGGGTTCTTTTTTATACTCGATCAGCGGACTTTGTTATACTCGATGAGGGGCCTTTGTTAAACTCGATGAGGGACCTTTGTTATACTCGACCAGGGGACTTTGTTACACTCGATCAGGGTTCTTTGTTAAACTCGATCAGGGGCCATAGTTATACTCGATCAGGGGACTTTGTTATACTCGATCAGCAGATTTTGTTATACTCGATCAGGAGACTTTGTTATACTCGATGAGGGGCCTTTGTTATACTCGATCAGGGGCCTTTGTTATACTCGAACAGGGGACTTTGTTATACTCAACCAGGGTTCTTTGTTATACTTGACCAGAGGAGTTTGTTATACTCGACCAGGTGACTTTGTTATACTCGATGAGGGGCCTTTGTTAAACTCGATGAGGGACCTTTGTTATACTCGACCAGGGGACTTTCTTACACTAGATCAGGGGCCTTTGTTAAACTCGATCAGGGGCCATAGTTATACTCGATCAGGGGACTTTGTTATACTCGATCAGGGGACTTTGGTATACTCGACCAGGTGAGTTTGTTATACTCGACCAGGGGACTTTGTTATACTCAATGAGGGGCCTTTGTTAAACTCGATGAGGGGCCTTTGTTATACTCGACCAGCGGACTTTGTTATACTCGATCAGGGGCCTTTGTTAAACTCGATCAGGGGCCTTTGTTATACTCGATCAGGGGACTTTGTTATACTTGATCAGGGGACTTTGTTATACTCAATCAGCTGACTTTGTTATACTCGATCAGGGGACGTTGTTATACTCGATCAGGGGCCTTTGTTATACTCGATCACGGGCCTTTCTTATACTCCATGAGGGGACTTTGTTATACTCGACCAGGGTTCTTTGTTATACTCGATCAGGGGACTTTGTTATACTCGTTCAGCGGACTTTGTTATACTCGATCAGGGGACTTTGTTATACTCGATCAGGGGATATTGTTATACCCGACCAGGGGAGTTTGATATACTCGACCAGGGGACTTTGTTATACTCGACGAGGGGCCTTTGTTAAACTCGATGAGGGGCCTTTGTTATACTCGACCAGGGGACTTTGTTATACTCGATTAGGGGCCTTTGTTAAACTCGATCAGGGGCCATTGTTATACTCGATCAGGGGACTTTGTTATACTCTATCAGGGGACTTTAGCCTTGATCAGGGAGTTTGTGATACTCGATGAGGCTTTATTATACGATGAGAGCTTTCTTATACTTGATCAGGGGCCTTTGTTATAATCAGTCAAAGGGACTTTGTTATACTCGATCAGGGGACACATGTTATACTCGATCAGGGGACTTTGTTATACTTGACCAGGGGGTTGTTATACTCGATCAGGGGACTTGCTTTACTCGATCAGGGGCCTTTGTTAAACTTGATTAGGGCCTTTGTTATACTCGATCAAGGGACTTTGTTATACTCGATCAGGGGGACTTTGTTATACTCGATCAGGAGCCTTTGTTATACTCGATCAAGGGACTTTATTGCCTCGATCAGAAACTTGTTATACTCGATCAGGGGACTTTATTTATACTCGATCAAGGACTTTGTTATCCTCGATCTGGGGACTTTGTTATCTCAACCAGGTTTCTTTGTTTATACTCGATCAACGGACTTTGTATACTTGATCAGGAACTTTATTATACTCGATGAGGGCCTTTGTTATACTCAATCAGGGGACTGTTAAACTCGATCGGCGGACTTTGTTATTCTCGATCTGGGGATTTTGTTATACTCATTGAGGCTTTGTTATATACTTGATTAGGGACTTTGTTGCCTCGATGAGGGCCTTTTGTTATACTCAAAGAGGGGCCTTTGTTAAACTCGATGAGGGGCCTTTGTTATACTCGACCAGGGATCTTTGTTATACTCGATCAGGGGCTTTTGTTAAACTCGATCAGGGGACTTTGTTATACTCGATCAGGGGACTTTCTTATACTCGATCAGGGGACTTTGTTATACTCGATCAGCGGACTTTGTTATGCTCGATCAGGGGACGTTGTTATACTCGATCAGGGGCCTTTGTTATACTCGATCACGGACCTTTGTTATACTCCATGAGGGGACTTTGTTATACTCGACTAGGGTTCTTTGTTATACTCGATCAGGGGACTTTGTTATACTCGATCAGCGGACTTTGTTATACTCGATGAGGGGCCTTTGTTATACCCGATCAGGGGACTTTCTATACTCGATCAGGGGACATTGTTATACTCTATGAGGGGGGCTTTGTTATACTCGTTCAGGGGACTTTGTTTTACTTGATTAGGGGACTTTGTTATACTCGATGAGGGGGCTTTGTTATACACGATCAGGGGGCTTTGTTATACTTGATCAGGGGCCTTTGTTATAATCGTTCAAGGGACTTTGTTATACTCGATAAGGGGACATTGTTATACTCGATCAGAGGATATTGTTATACTCGACCAGGGGAGTTTGATATACTCGACCAGGGTCTTTGTTATACTCGATGAGGGGCCTTTGTTAAACTCGATGAGGGGCCTTTGTTATACTCGACCAGGGGACTTTGTTAAACTCGATCAGGGGCCATTGTTATACTCGATCAGGGGACTTTGTTATACTCTATCAGGGGACTTTGTTATACTCGATCAGGGGGCTTTGTAATACTCGATTAGGGAACTTTGTTATACTCGATCAGGGGACTTTGTTATAATCGACCAGGGGAGTTTGTTATACTCGACCAGGGGACTTTGCTATACTCGATCAGGAGACTTTGTTATACTCGATGACGGGCCTTTGTTAAGCTCTATGAGGGACCTTTTTTATACTCGACCAGGGAACTTTGTTATAATCGTTCAGGGGACTTTGTCATACTCGATCAGGGGACTTTGTCATACTCGATCAGGGGACTTTGTTATACTCGATCAGGGGACTTTGTTATATTTGATCACCGGATTTTGTTATACTCCATCAGGAGACTTTGTTATACTCGATGAGGGGCCTTTGTTAAACTTGATCAGGGGCCTTTGTTATATACGATCAGGGGACTTTGTTATACTCGATCAGGGGACTTTGTTATACTCGATCAGCGGACTTTGTTATACTCGATCAGGAGACTTTGTTATACTCGATGACTGGCCATTGTTAAACTCTATGAGGGACCTTTGTTATACTCGACCAGGGGATTTTGTTATAATCGTTCAGGGGACTTTGTTATACTCGGTCAGGGGACTTTGTTATACCCGATCAGGGGACTTTGTTATACTCTATCATGGGACTTTGTTTTACTCGATCAGGGGAGTTTGTTATACTCGACCAGGGGACTTTGTTATACTCGATCAGGGGCCTTTGTTAAACTCGATCAGGGGCCTTTGTTATACTCGATCAGGGAACTTTGTTATACTCGACCTGGGGAGTTTGTTATACTCGACCAGAACTGTTACTCTCGATCAGGGGCCTTTGTTATACTCGATCAGGGGACTTTGTTATACTCGATCAGGGACTTTGTTATACTCGATCAGGGGGCTGTTATACTCGATCAGGGCTTTGTTATACTCGACCAGGGGTTTGTTGTATTACTCTGACCAGGGGACTTTGTTATACTAAGCTGAGGGCGCTGTTATTCTCGATCAGGGACTTTGTTATATCAACCAGGTTTCTTTGTTATACTCGATCAGCGAACTTGGTATAGCGATCCGGGGACTTTGTCCTGCTCGATGAGGGAGCGCTGTTATACTCAATCAGGGCTTTGTGTTATACTCGATCAGCGGACTTTGTTATTCTCGATCTGGGGATTTGTTATACTCATTCAGGGGACTGTTATACTTGATTAGGGGACTGTTATACTCGATGAGGGCCTTTGTTAAACTCGATGAGGGCCTTTGTTATATACTCGACCAGGGGACTTTATTTATACTCGATCAGGGGCCTTTGTTAAACTCATTATGGGAACTTTATTTGTACTCGATCAGGGACTTTGTTATACTCGATCAGGGGTCATTGTTATAATCGACCAGGGGAGTTTGTTATACTCGACCAGGGACTGTTATACTCGATCAGGGCCTTTGTCAAACTTGATCAGGGGCCTTTGTTATGTACTCGATCAGGGACTTTGTTATACTCGATCAGGGACTTTGTTATACTCGATCCAGCGGACTTTGTTATACTTCGATCAGGAGACTTTGTTGCATACTCGATGAGGGGTCCTTTGTTATACTTTCGATCAAAGAGACGCTGTATACTCAACCAGGGTTCTTTGTTATACTTGACCAGGGGAGTTTGTTATACTTTCGACCAGGGACTTTATTATACTCGATGACGGGCCTTTGTTAAGCTCGATCCAGGGCCATAGTTGCTTCCTCGATCAAAGACTTTGTTGCGCCTCTATCAGGGGACTTTGCTCCTCGATCAGGGGGAGTTGTTATATTCGACCAGGGGACTTTGTTATACTCTATCAGGGGCCTTTGTTAAGAAAGCTCGATCAGGGCCTTTGTTATACTCGATCAGGGGACTTTGTTATACTCGATGGGGACTTTGTTATACCGACCAGGTGAGTTTGTTATACTCGACCAGGGGACTTTTGTATGCTTGATCAGGGGAGTTGTTATACTCGATGAGGGGCTTTGTTGCATACACGATGAGAGGGCTTTTGTTATGCCTTGTGAGGGCCTTTGTTATAATCGGTCAAGGGACTTTGTTATACTCGGTGAGGACTGTGTTATACTCGATCAGGGGACTTTGTATACTTGACCAGGAGTTGTTATACTCGATCAGGGACTTTGTTTTTTACTCGATCAGAGACGCTGTTAAACGATTAGGGGCCTTTGTTATACTCGATCAGGGACTTTGTTATACTCGATCGAGGACTTTGTTATACTTTCGAACAGAGGCCTTTGTTATACTCGATGGGGGACTTTGTTATACTCGATCAGAAACTTTGTTATACTCGATCAGGGGACTTTGTTATACTCGATCAGGGGCCTTTGTTAAACTCGATCAGGGGCCTTTTTTATACTCGATCAGGGGACTTTGTTATACTCGATCAGCGGACTTTGTTATACTTGATCAGGGGACTTTGTTATACTCGATGAAGGGCCTTTGTTATACTCAATCAGGGGACTTTGTTATACTCGATCAGCGGACTTTGTTATTCTTGATCTGGGGATTTTGTTATACTCATTCAGGGGACTTTGTTATACTTGATTAGGGGACTTTGTTATACTCGATGAGGGGCCTTTGTTAAACTCGATAAGGGCCCTTTGTTATACTCGGCCAAGGGACTTTGTTATACTCGATCAGGGGCCTTTGTTAAACTCGATATGGGGACTTTGTTATACTCGATCAGGGGACTTTGTTATACTCGATCAGGGGACTTTGTTATAATCGACCAGAGGAGTTTGTTATACTAGACCAGGGGACTTTGCTATACTCGATCAGGGGCCTTTGTTAAACTTGATCAGGGGCCTTTGTTATACTCGATCAGGGGACTTTGTTATACTCGATCAGGGGACTTTGTTATACTCGATCAGCGGACTTTGTTATACTCGATCAGGAGACTTTGATATACTCGATGAGGGGCCTTTGTTTAACTCGATCAGGGCTCTTTGTTATACTCGATCAGGGGACTTTGTTATACTCGATCAGGGGATATTGTTATACTCGACCAGGGGAGTTTGATATACTCGACCAGGGGACTTTGTTATACTCGATGAGGGGCCTTTGTTAAACTCGATGAGGGGCCTTTGTTATACTCGACCAGGGGATTTTGTTACACTTGATCAGGGGCCTTTGTTAAACTCGATCAGGGGCCATAGTTATACTCGATCAGGGGACTTTGTTATACTCTATCAGGGACTTTGTTATACGCGATCAGGGGAGTTTGTTATACTCGACCAGGGGACTTTGTTATACTCGATCAGGGGCCTTTGTTAAACTCGATCAGGGGCCTTTATTATACTCGATCAGGGGACTTTGTTATTCTCGATCAGGGGACTTTGTTATACTCGACCAGGTGAGTTTGTTATACTCGATAGAGACTTTGTTATACTCAATGAGGGCCTTTCTGTTAAACTCGATGAGGGCCTTTATTTATACTCGACCAGAGACTTTGTTATACTTTCGATCTGGGGCCTTTGTTAAAGCTCGATGAGGGCGCTGTTATACTCGATGGGGGAACCTTTTTATACTCCATCGAGGACTTTGTTATACCGATCAGCGGACTTTGTTATACTCGATCAGGGACGTTGTTTTACTCGATTAGGGGCCTTTGTTATACTCGACCAGGGTTCTTTGTTATACCCGATAAGGGGACTTTGCTATACACGATCTGGGGACATTGTTATACTCTATGAGGGGGGCTTTGTTATACTCGATCAGGGAACTTTGTTATACTCGGTGAGGGGACTTTGTTACACTTGATTAGGGGACATTGTTATACTCGATGAGGGGGCTTTGTTATACACGATCAGGGGCTTTGTTATACTTGATCAGTGGCCTTTGTTATAATCGTTCAAGGGACTTTCTTATACTCGATCAGATGACTTTGTTATACTCGATCAGGGGACTTTGTTATACTCGACCAGGGGAGTTTGATATACTCGACCAGGGGATTTTGTTATACTCGATGAGGGGCCTTTGTTAAACTCGATGAGGGTCCTTTGTTATACTCGACCAGGGGACTTTGTTATACGCGATCAGGGGCCTTTGTTATAATCGTTCAGGAGACTTTGTTATACTCGATCAGAGGACTTTGTTATACTCGATAAGGGGACTTTGTTATAATCGACCAGGGGAGTTTGTTATACTCGACCAGGGGACTTTGCTATACTCGATCAGGGGCCTTTGTTAGACTTGATCAGGGGCCTTTGTTATACTCGATCAGGGTCCTTTGTTATACTCGATCAGGGGCCTTTTGTTATACTCGATCAGGGGACTTTGTTATACTCAACCAGGGTTCTTTGTTATACTTGACCAGGAGTTTATTATACTCGACCAGGGACTTTTTTATACTCGATGAGGGCCTTTGTTAAACCTCGATGAGGACCTGTTATACTCGACCAGTTGTTATTCTCGATTAGGGGACTTTGTTATACTCTATCAGGGCCTTTGTTAAACTTGATCAGGGGCCTTTGTTATACTCGATCAGGTGACTTTGTTATACTCGATCAGGGGACTTTGTTATACTCGATCAGCGGACTTTGTTATACTCGATCAGGAGACTTTGTTATACTCGATGAGGGGCCTTTGTTATACACGATCAGGGACCTTTGTTATACTCGATCAGGGGACTTTGTTATACTCAACCAGGGTTCTTTGTTATACTTGACCAGGGGAGTTTGTTATTCTCGACCAGGGGACTTTGTTATACTCGATGAGGGGCCTTTGTTAAACTCGATGAGGGACCTTTGTTATACTCGACCAGGGGACTTTGTTACACTCGACCAGGGGCCTTTGTTAAACTCGATCAGGGGCCATTGTTATACTCGATCAGGGGACTTTGTTATACTCTATCAGGGGACTTTGTTATACGCGATCAGGGGCTTTTGTTAAACTCGATCAGGAGCCATTGTTATACTCGATCAGGGGACTTTGTTATACTCGATCAGGGGACTTTGGTATACTCGACCAGGTGAGTTTGTTATACTCGACCAGGGGACTTTGATATGCTCAATGAGGGGCCTTTGTTAAACTCGATGAGGGGCCTTTGTTATACTCGATCAGTGGCCTTTCTTAAACTCGATCAGGGGCCTTTGTCATACTCGATCAGGGGACGTTGTAATACTCGATCAGGGGCCTTTGTTATACTCCATCAGGGGACTTTGTTATACTCGACCAGGGTTCTTTATTATACTCGCCCAGGGAAGTTTGTTATACTCGACCAGGGGACTTTGTTATACTCGATGAGGGGCCTTTGTTAAACTCGATGAGGGGCCTTTGTTATACTCGACCAGGTTTCTTTGTTATACCCGATCAGGGGACTTTGCTATACTCGATCAGGGGACATTGTTATACTCTATGAGGGGGGCTTTGTTATACTCGATCAAGGAACTTTGTTATACTCGGTGAGGGGACTTTGTTATAGTCGATTAGGGAACTTTGTTTTGCTCGATCAGATGACTTTGTTATATTCGATCAAGGAACTTTGTTATACTCGGTGAGGGGACTTTGTTATAGTCGATTAGGGAACTTTGTTTTGCTCGATCAGATGACTTTGTTATACTCGATCAGCGGACTTTGTTATACTCGATGAGGGGCCTTTGTTATACCCGATCAGGGGATTTTGCTATCCTCGATCAGGGGACATTGTTATACTCTATGAGGGGGCCTTTGTTTTAATCGTTCAAGGGACTTTTTTATACTCGATCAGGGGACTTTGTTATACTCGATGAGGGGGCTTTGTTAAACTCGATGAGGGGCTTTGTTATACTCGACCAGGGGACTTTGTTATACTCGATCAGAGGCCTTTGTTAAACTCGACCAGGGGCCTTTGTTATACTCGATCAGGGGATTTTGTTATTCTCGATCAGGGGACTTTGTTATACTCGTTCAGGGGACTTTGTTATACTTGATCAGACGACTTTGTTATACTCGATGAGGGGCCTTTGTTATACTCGACCAGGGGACTTTGTTATAAACGTTCAGGGGACTTTGTTATACTCGATCAGGGGACTTTGTTATACTCGATCAGGGGACTTTGTTATACTCGACCAGGGGAGTTTGTCATACCCGACCAGGGGACTTTGTTATACTCGATCAGGGGCCTTTGTTAAACTCGATCAGGGGCCTTTGTTGTACTCGATCAGGGGACTTTGTTATACTTGATCAGCGGACTTTATTATACTTGATCAGGGGACTTTGTTATACTCGATGAGGGGCCTTTGTTATACTCAATCAGGGGACTTTGTTATACCCGATCAGCGGACTTTGTTATTCTCGATCTGGGGATTTTGTTATACTCATTCAGGGGACTTTGTTATACTCGATGAGGGGCCTTTGTTAAACTCGATGAGGGGCCTTTGTTATGCTCGACCAGGGGACTTTGTTATACTCGATCAGGGGCCTTTGTTAAACTCGATATGAGGACTTTGTTGTACTCGATCAGGGGGCTTTGTTACTCGATCAGGGACCTTTGTTATACTCGGTCAGGGGACTTTGTTATACTCGTTGAGAGGACTTTGTTATACATGATCAGGGGACTTTGTTATACTCGATGAGGGGCCTTTGTTATACTCGACCAGGGTACTTTGTTATAATCGTTCAGGGGACTTTGTTAAACTTAATCAGGGGCCTTTGTTATACTCGACCAGGGGACTTTGTTATAAACGTTCAGGGGACTTTGTTATACTCGATCAGGGGACTTTGTTATACTCGATGAGGGGCCTTTGTTATACTCGATCAGGGGACTTTGTTATATTCGATCAGGGGACTTTGTTATACTCGATCAGGGGACTTTTGTTATACCTGATCAGGGACTTTGTTATACTCTCGATGAGGGCCTTTGTTATACTCGATCAGGGGATCTTGTTATACCTCGATCAGCAGACTTCGTTATTCTCGATCAGGGGACTGTGTTATACTCGTTCAGGGGACTTTGTTATACTTGATCAAGGGACTTTGTTATACTCGATGAGGGGCCTTTGTTAAACTCGATGAAGGGCCTTTGTTATACTCGACCAGGGGACTTTGTTATACTCGATCAGGGGCCTTTGTTAAATTCGATCAGGGGACTTTGTTGTACTCGATCAGGGGGCTCTGTTATACTCGATCAGGGAACTTTGTTATACTCGATCAGGGGCCTTTGTTATAATCGTTCAGGGGACTTTGTTATAATCGCTCAGGGGACTTTGTTATACTCGACCAGGGGACTTTGTTATACTCGATGAGGGGCCTTTGTTAAACTCGATGAGGGACCTTTGTTAAACTCGACCAGGGGACTTTGTTACACCTCGATCAGGGCCTTTGTTATACTCGATCAGGATTTTGTTATCTTCTCGATCAGGGGCCTTTGTTATACTCGATCAGGGGACTTTGTTATACTCGATCAGGGGACTTTGGTATACTCGACCAGGTGAGTTTGTTTTACTCGACCAGGGGACTTTGTTATGCTCAATAAGGGGCCTTTGTTAAACTCGATGAGGGGCCTTTGTTATACTCGACCAGGGGACTTTCTTATACTCGATCAGTGGCCTTTGTTAAACTCGATCAGGGGCCTTTGTCATACTCGATCATGGGACTTTGTTATACTCGATCAGGGGACTTTGTTATACTCGATCAGCGGACTTTGTTATACTCGATCAGGGGACGTTGTTATACTCGATCAGGGGCCTTTGTTATACTCGATTAGGGGCATTTGTTATACTCCATCAGGGGACTTTGTAATACTCGACCAGAGTTCTTTGTTATACTCGACCAGGGGATTTTGTTATACTCGACCAGGGGACTTTGTTATACTCGATGAGGGGCCTTTGTTAAACTCGATGAGGGGCCTTTGTAATACTCGACAAGGGGACTTTGTTATACTCGTTGAGGGGCCTTTGTTAAACTCGATGAGGGGCCTTTGTTATACTCGATCAGGGGACTTTGTTATACTCTATCAGGGGACTTTGCTATCCTCGATCAGGGGGTTTTGTTATAGTCGATTAGGGAACTTTGTTTTGCTCGATCAAGTGACTTTGTTATACTCGATCAGCGGACTTTGTTATACTCGATGAGGGGCCTTTGTTATACTTGATCAAGGGACTTTATTATGCTCGATGAGGGGGCTTTGTTATACACGATCAGGGGGCTTTGTTATACTTGATCAGGTGCCTTTGTTTTAATCGTTCACGGGACTTTTTTATACTCGATCAGGGGACTTTGTTATACTCGATGAGGGGGCTTTGTTAAACTCGATGAGGGGGCTTTGTTAAACTCGATGAGGGGCCTTTGTTATACTCGATGAGGGGACATTGTTATACTCTATGAGGGGGCTTTGTTATACTCGATCAGGGACTTTGTTACTCTTGTTCAGGGACTTTGTTTATACGTGATCAGGGGACTTTGTTATGCTCGATGAGGGGGCTTTGTTATACAAGATCAGGGGGCGTTGTTATACTTGAACAGGGACCTTTATTTTAATCGTTCAAGGGACTATTTTATACTCGATGAGGGGACTTTGTTATACTCGATGAGGGGCCTTTGTTAAACTTGATGAGGGGCCTTTGTTATACTCGACCAGGAGACTTTGTTATACTCGATGAGGGGCCTTTGTTAAACTCGATTAGGGGCCTTTGTTATACTCGATCAGGGGATTTTGTTATTCTCGATCAGGACCTTTGTTATACTCGTTCAGGGGACTTTGTTATACTTGATCAGGGGACTTTGTTATACTCGATGAGGGGCCTTTGTTATACTCGACCAGGGGACTTTGTTATAAACGTTCAGGGGACTTTGTTATACTCGATCAGGGGACTTTGTTATACTCGATGAGGGGACTTTGTTATACTCGACCAGGGGAGTTTGTTATACCCGACCAGGGGACTTTGTTATACTCGATCAGGGGCCTTTGTTAAACTCGATCAGGGGCCTTTGTTGTACTCGATCAGGGGACTTTGTTATACTTGATCAGCGGACTTTATTATACTTGATCAGGGGACTTTGTTATACTCGATGAGGGGCCTTTGTTATACTCAATCAGGGGACTTTGTTATACCCGATCAGCGGACTTTGTTATTCTCGATCTGGGGATTTTGTTATACTCATTCAGGGGACTTTGTTATACTCGATGAGGGGCCTTTGTTAAACTCGATGAGGGGCCTTTGTTATGCTCGACCAGGGGACTTTGTTATACTCGATCAGGGGCCTTTGTTAAACTCGATATGAGGACTTTGTTGTACTCGATCAGGGGGCTTTGTTACTCGATCAGGGACCTTTGTTATACTCGATCAGGGGACTTTGTTATACTCGTTGAGGGGACTTTGTTATACATGATCAGGGGACTTTGTTATACTCGATGAGGGGCCTTTGTTATACTCGACCAGGGGACTTTGTTATAATCGTTCAGGGGACTTTGTTAAACTTAATCAGGGGCTTTTGTTATTCTCGACCAGGGGACTTTGTTATAAACGTTCAGGGGATTTGTTATACTCGATCAGGGGACTTTGTTATACTCGATGAGGGGCCTTGTTATACTCGATCAGGGGCCTTGTTATACTCGATCAGGGGACTTTGTTATACTCAACCAGGGTTCTTTGTTATACTTGACCAGGAGAGATTGTTATACTCGACCAGGGGACTTTGTTGTTACTCGATCAGGAGACTTTGTTATACTCGATGAGGGGCCTTTGTTAAACTCGATGAGGGACCTTTGTTATACTCGACCAGGGGACTTTGTTATACTCGATCAGGGGCCTTTGTTAAACTCGATCAGGGGCCATAGTTATACTCGATCAGGGGACTTTGTTATACTCTATCAGGGGACTTTGTTATACTCAATCAGGGGCCTTTGTTAAACTCGATCAGGGGACTTTGGTATACTCGACCAGGTGAGTTTGTTATACTCGACAAGGGGACTTTGTTATGCTCAATGAGGGGCCTTTGTTAAACTCGATTAGGGGCCTTTGTTATACTCGACCAAGGGGCTTTGTTATACTCGATCAGTGACCTTTGTTAAACTCGATCAGGGGC
Source organism: Homarus americanus (assembly GCF_018991925.1). Classification (NCBI taxonomy): domain Eukaryota; kingdom Metazoa; phylum Arthropoda; class Malacostraca; order Decapoda; family Nephropidae; genus Homarus; species Homarus americanus. The sequence continues at coordinate 14,553 of NW_024715891.1, read as the reverse complement.
CTTTGTTATACTCGATCAGGGGACTTTGTTATACTCGATCAGGGGACTTTGTTATACTCGATCAGCGGACTTTGTTATCCTCGATCAGGGGACGTTGTTATACTCGATCAGGGGCCATTGTTATACTCGATTAGGGGCCTTTGTTAAACTCGATATGGGGACTCTGTTGTAATCGATCAGGGGGCTTTGTTATACTCGATCAGGGACCTTTGTTATACTTGATCAGGGGACTTTGTTATACTCGATGAGGGGCCTTTGTTATACTCGACCAGGGGACTTTGTTACTTCTCGATGAGATAACTGACATACTCGACCAGGGACTTTCAACATAATCGTTCCAGGGGACTTTGTTATACTCGATGAGGGGACTTTGTTATACTCGATCAGGGGACTTTGTTATACTCGTCAGGGGAGTTTGTTATACTCGACCAGGGGACTTTGTTATACTCGATCAGGGGCCTTTGTTAAACTCGATCAGAGGACTTTGTTGTACTCGATCAGGGGACTTTGTTATACTCGATGAAGGGCCTTTGTTATACGCGACCAGGGGATTTTGTTATAATCGTTCAGGGGACTTTGTTATAATTGAACAGGAGACTTTGTTAAACTCGATGAGGGGCCTTTGTTATACTCGACCAGGGGACTTTGTTATAATCGTTCAGGGGACTTTGTTATACTCGATCAGGGGACTTTGTTATACTCGATCAGGGGATTTTGTTATACTCGACCAGGGGAGCTTGATATACTCGACCAGGTAATTTGCTGACTGGACCAAATGCTTCCGAAAGAAACTCATCAGCCTTGCTACTGGATGAGGGGCCTGAAAAGAAACTCATATGAGGGCCTTGTTATACTCGACCAGGGACTTTGTTATACTCGATCAGGGCCTTTGTTAAACTCTCGATCAGGGACTTTATACTCGATCAGGGCCTTTGTTATAATCGTTTAGGGATTCTTGCTATACTCGTTCAGGAACTTTGTTATACTCTGGATCAGGGGAGCTTGTTATACTTGATGAGGGGGCTGGTTATACGATGAGAGGGCTTTATTATACTTTATCAGGGCCTTTGTTACAATCGGTCATGACTTTGTTATACCCCGATCAGGGAATTTTGTTATACTCGGATCAGGGGACTTTGTTATACCCGGACAAGGAGTTTGTTATACTGATCAGACTTGTTATACCGATCAGGGCCTTTGTTAAACTCTCGGGATCAGGGGCCTCTTTTTTATTATACCGATCAGGGACTTTTTGTTATACTCCGATCAGGGACTTTTGTTATACCTGATCAGGAGACTTTGTTATACCTGACCAGGGACTTTGTTATACTCGATGAGTGGGCCTCGGCATCCTCGATCAGTAATTTTGCTATAATTTCGATGAGGGGGGCTTTGTTATACTCGATCAGGGGACTTTGTTATACTCGACGTGAGATGAATTTGGTTATACCTGGATTAGGGGCCATTTTTATACCTCGATCAGGACTTTGGTTATGCTTATTTAGGGGAATTTTGGTATAATCGTTTAGGCGACTTTGTTATACTCGATCGGGACTTTGTTATACCTGTTCAGGGGACTTTTCATACCGACCAGGGGAGCTTATACTCGATCAGGATTTTGTTATATTCGATGAGGGACTTTGTTCTCGATCATGGGACTTTTGTTATACTCGATGAGAGGGGCCTTTTGTTATAATTTCTCGATCAGGGAGTCGGAAGATACTCGACCAGGGGACTCTATACTCGATCAGGGGCCTTTGTTATAATTTGGATCAGGGACTTTGTTATTCTCGATCAGGGGGACTTTTGCGGCACTCAATCAGGGACGTTGTTATACCCGGATCAGGGGCCATTGTTATACTCGTTCAGGCGCCTTTGTTATATTCGATCAGGGCCTTGTTATACTCAGACCAGGGGAGTTTGTTATGCCTGACCAGAGACTTTGTTATACCTGATGAGGGGCCTTTTGTTAAACCTGATGAGGGCCTTGTTATGCTCGACCAGGGACTTTGTTATACCTTCGATCAGGGCCTTTTGTTAAACTCGATATGAGGACTTTGTTGTACTCGATCAGGGGCTTTTGTTACTCGATCAGGGACCTTTTGTTATAATTTCCGATCAGGGGACTTTGTTATACCTGTTGAGGACTTTGTTATACACATCAGGGACTTTGTTATACTCGATGAGGGGCCTTTGTTATATTTCCGACCAGGGGACTTTGTTATAATCGTTCAGGGACTTTTGTTAAACTTAATCAGGGCTTTTGTTATTCTCTCGACCAGGGACTTTGTTATAAACGTTCAGGATTGGTTATACTCGATCAGGGGACTTTGTTATACTCGATGAGGGGCCTTGTTATAATTTCGATCAGGGGCCTTGTTATACTCGGGATCAGGGGACTTGTTATACTCCAACCCCAGGTTCCTTTAAGGAGGCTCTGACCAGGAGAGATTTATATATACTGACCAGGGACTTTGTTGTTACTCGATCAGAGACTCATATACCTCGATGAGGGGCCTTGTTAAACCTCGAGGGACCTTGTTATACTCGACCAGGGGGACTTGTTATACCTCAGATCAGGGCCTTTGTTAAACTCGATCAGCCATAGTTATACCTCGATCAGGGACTTTTGTTATACCCCTACCAGGGACTTGTTATACCCAATCAGTGCCTTGTTAAACCCGATCAGGGACTTTTGGTATACCTGACCAGGTGAGTTTGTTGAATGACAAGCGGACTTGTTATGCTCAATGGAGGGGCCTTTTGTTAAACCTGATTAGGGGCCTTTGTTATACTCGACAAGGGGACTTTGTTATGCTCAATGAGGGGCCTTTGTTAAACTCGATTAGGGGCCTTTGTTATACTCGACCAAGGGGCTTTGTTATACTCGATCAGTGACCTTTGTTAAACTCGATCAGGGGCCTTTGTTATACTCGATCAGGGGACTTTGTTATACTCGATCAGGGGACTTTGTTATACTCGATCAGCGGACTTTGTTATACTCGATCAGGGGACGTTGTTATACTCGATCAGGGCCTTTTGTTATACTCGATCAGGGGATTTGTTAAAGCTCGATATGGGGACTTTGTTGCACTCGATCAGGGGCTTTGTTATATGATGGGGACTTGTTATACTCGATGAGGGGACTGACATACTCGACCAGGGACTTTTGTTATAATCGTTCAGTGGACATTATACTCGATGAGGACTTTGTTATACTCGATCAGGGGACTTTGTTATACTCGACCAGGAGTTTGTTATACTCGACCAGGGGACTTTGTTATACTCGATCAGGGGCCTTTGTTAAACTCGATCAGGGGACTTTGTTGTACTCGATCAGGGGACTTTGTTATACTCGATGAAGGGTCTTTCTTATACTCGACCAGGGGATTTTGTTATAATCGTTCAGGGGACTTTGTTATAATTGAACAGGGGACTTTGTTAAACTCGATGAGGGGCCTTTGTTATACTCGACCAGGGGACTTTGTTATAATCGTTCAGGGGACTTTGATATACTCGATCAGGGGACTTTGTTATACTCGATCAGGGGATTTTGTTATACTCGACCAGGGGAGCTTGATATACTCGACCAGGGGACTTTGTTATACTCGATCAGATGCCTTTGTTAAACTCCATCAGGGGCCTTTGTTATACTCGATGAGGGGCCTTTGTTAAACTCGATGAGGGGCCTTTGTTATACTCGACTAGGGGACTTTGTTATACTCGATTAGGGGTCTTTGTTAAACTCGATCAGGGGACTTTGTTATACTCGATCAGGGGCCTTTGTTATAATCGTTCAGGGGACTTTGTTATACTCGTTCAGGGAACTTTGTTATACTTGAACAGGGGAGTTTGTTATACTTGATGAGGGGGCTTTGTTATACACGATGAGAGGGCTTTGTTATACTTTATCAGGGGCCTTTGTTATAATCGGTCAAGGGACTTTGTTATACTCGATCAGGGAATTTTGTTATGCTCGATCAATGGACTTTGTTATACTCGACCAGGGGAGTTTGTTATACTCGATCAGGGGACTTTGTTATACTCGATTAGGAGACTTTGTTATACTCGATCAGGGGACTTTGTTATACTCGATCAAGGTCTTTGTTATCCTCGATCAGGGGACTTTGTTATACTCGATGAGGGGGCTTTGTTATACTCGATCAGGGGACTTTGTTATACTCGACGAGGGGAATTTGTTATACTCGATTAGGGGCCATTTTTATACTCGATCAGGGGACTTTGTTATACGCGATTAGGGGACTTGGTATAATCGTTTAGGCGACTTTGTTATACTCGATCAGGGACTTTGTTATACTCGTTCAGGGGACTTTCTTATACTCGACCAGGGGAGTTTGTTATACTCGATCAGGGGATTTTGTTATATTCGATGAGGGGACTTTGTTATTCTCGATCATGGGACTTTGTTATACTCGATGAGGGGCCTTTGTTATACTCGATCAGGGGAGTTTGTTATACTCGACCAGGGGACTTTGTTATACTCGATCAGGGGCCTTTGTTATACTTGATCAGGGGACTTTGTTATTCTCGATCAGGGGGACTTTGTTATACCCAATCAGGGGACGTTGTTATACTCGATCAGGGGCCATTGTTATACTCGTTCAGGCGCCTTTGTTATATTCGATCAGGGGCCTTTGTTATACTCGACCAGGGGAGTTTGTTATGCTCGACCAGGAGACTTTGTTATACTCGATGAGGGGCCTTTGTTAAACTCGATGAGGGGCCTTTGTTATACTCGACCAGGGGACTTTGTTATACTCGATCCGGGGCCTTTGTTGAACTCGATCAGGGGCCTTTGTTATACTCGATCAGGGGACTTTGTTATACTCTATCAGGGGACTTTGTTATACTCGATCAGCGGACTTTGTTATTCTCGATCAGGGACTTTGTTATACTCGTTCAGGGGACTTTGTTATAGATCAGACTTTGTTGACCGGTAGGGGGCCTTTGTTATACTCGATCAGGGGACTTTGTTATATTCGATCAGGGGACTTTGTTATACCCGATCAGCGGACTTTGTTATACTCGATCAGGGGACTTTGTTATACTCGATGAGGGGCCTTTGTTATACTCGATGAGGGGACTTTGTTATACTCGATCAGCAGACTTTGTTATTCTCGATCAGGGGACTGTGTTATACTAGTTCAGGGGACTTTGTTATACTTGATCAAGGGACTTTGTTATACTCGATGAGGGGCCTTTGTTAAACTCGATGAAGGGCCTTTGTTATCCTCGACCAGGGGACTTTGTTATACTCGATCAGGGGCCTTTGTTAAATTCGATCAGGGGACTTTGTTGTACTCGATCAGGGGGCTCTGTTATACTCGATCAGGGAACTTTGTTATACTCGATCAGGGGCCTTTGTTATAATCGTTCAGGGGACTTTGTTATACTCGATCAGGGGACTTTGTTATAATCGCTCAAGGGACTTTGTTATACTCGATCAGGGGACTTTGTTATACTCGATCAGGGGACTTTGTTATACTCGACCAGGGGAGCTTCTTATACTCGACCAGGGGACTTTGTTATACTCGATGAGGGGCTTTTGTTAAACTCGATGAGGGGCCTTTGTTATACTCGACCAGGGGACTTTGTTATACTCTATGAGGGGACTTTGTTATACTCGATTAGCGGACTTTGTTATACTCGACCAGGGGAGTTTGTTATACTCGACCAGGGGACTTTGTTATACTCGATCAGGGGCCTTTGTTATACTCGATTAGGGAACTTTGTTATACTCGATCAGGGGACTTTGTTATACTCGTTCAGCGGACTTTGTTGTACTCGATCAGGGGCCTTTGTTGTACCCGATCAGGGGACTTTGCTATACTCGATCAGGGTACTTTGTTATACTCGGTGAGGGGACTTTGTTATACTCGATCAGGGGAATTTGTTATACTTGTTCAGGGGACTTTGTTATACTTGATCTGGGGACTTTGTTATACTCGATGAGGGGGCTTTGTTATACACGATCAGGGGGGCTTTGTTATACTTGATCAGGGGATTTTGTTATAATCGTTCAAGGGACTTCGTTATACTCAATCAGGGGACTTTGTTATACTCGATCAGGGGACTTTGTTATACTCGACCAGGGGAGTCTGTTATACTCGACCAGGGGACTTTGTTATACTCGATCAAGGGCCTTTGTTAAACTCGGTCAGGGTCCTATGTTATACTCGATCAGGGGACTTTGTTATACTCGATCAGGGGATTTTGTTAAACTCGATCAGGGGACTTTGTTATACTCGATCAGGGGCCTTTGTTATAATCGCTCAGGGGACTTTGTTTTCCTCGATCAGGGAACTTTGTTATATTCGATCAGGGGACTTTGTTATACTCGATCAGTGGACTTTGTTATACTCGATCAGGGGACTTTGTTATACTCAACCAGGTTCTTGTTGTTACTTGACCAGGGAGTTTGTTATACCTCGACCAGGGGACTTTGTTATACCTTGGATCAGGAGACTTTGTTATACCTGATGAGGGGCCTTTGTTAAACTTGATGAGAGACCTTGTTATACTCGACCAGGGGTGACCTTTTGTTACACTCACGAGGGGCATTTGTTGCCCGATCAGGGGGCCATAGTTAGCCCGGATCAGGTAACTTTTGTTATACGCCATCAGGGGACTTTGTTATACTCGATCAGGGGCCTTTGTTAAACTCGATAAGGGGCTTTTGTTATACTCGATCAGGGGACTTTGTTATACTCGTTCAGGGGACTTTGGTATACTCAACCAGGTGAGTTTGTTATACTCGACAAGGGGACTTTGTTATGCTCAATGAGGGTCCTTTGTTAAACTCGATGAGAGGCCTTTGTTATACTCGACCAGGGGGCTTTGTTATACTCGATCAGTGGCCTTTGTTAAACTCGATCAGGGGCCTTTGTTATACTCGATCAGGGGACTTTGTTATACTCGATCAGGGGACTCTGTTATACTCGATCAGCGGACTTTGTTATACTCGATCAGAGAACGTTGTTATACTCGATCAGGGCCTCTGTTATACTCCATCAGGGGACTTTGGTATACTCGACCAGGGTTCTTTGTTATACTCGACCAGTTGAGTTTGTTATACTCGACCAGGGGACTTTGTTATTCTCGATGAGGGGCCTTTGTTAAATTCGATGAGGGGCCTTTGTTATACTCGACCAGGGGACTTTGTTATACTCGATGAGGGGCCTTTGTTATACTCGTTCAGGGGCCTCTGTTATACTCGATCAGGGGACTTTGTTATACTCTATCAGGGGACTTTGTTATACTCGATCAGGGGGCTTTGTTATAGTCGATTAGGGAACTTTGTTTTGCTCGATCAGGTGACTTTGTTATACTCGATCAGCGGGCTCTGTTATACTCGATCAGGGGACTTTGTTATACTCTATCAGGGGATTTTGCTATCCTCGATCAGGGGACATTGTTATACTCTATGAGGGGTCTTTGGTATACTCGATCAGGGAACTTTGTTATACTCGGTGAGGGGACTTTGTTATACTCGATCAGGGGACATTGTTATACTCGTTCAGGGGACTTTGTTATACTTGCTCAAGGGACTTTGTTATGCTCGATGAGGGGTCTTTGTTATACACGATCAGGGGGCTTTGTTATACTTGATCAGGGGCCTTTATTTTAATCGTTCAAGGGACTTTTTTATACTCGATCAGGGGACTTTGTTATTCTCGATGAGGGGCCTTTGTTAAACTCGATGATGGGCCTTTGTTATACTCGACCAGGGGACTTTGTTATACTCGATCAGGGGCCTTTGTTAAACTCGATAAGGGGCTTTTGTTATACTCGATCAGGGGACTTTGTTATACTCGTTCAGGGGACTTTGGTATACTCAACCAGGTGAGTTTGTTATACTCGACAAGGGGACTTTGTTATGCTCAATGAGGGTCCTTTGTTAAACTCGATGAGAGGCCTTTGTTATACTCGACCAGGGGGCTTTGTTATACTCGATCAGTGGCCTTTGTTAAACTCGATCAGGGGCCTTTGTTATACTCGATCAGGGGACTTTGTTATACTCGATCAGGGGACTCTGTTATACTCGATCAGCGGACATTGTTATTCTCGATCAGGGGACGTTGTTATACTCGATCAGGGGCCTTTGTTATACTCGATCAGGGGCCTTTGTTATACTCCATCAGGGGACTTTGGTATGCTAGGCCATGGTTCTTTGTTATACTCGACCAGTTGAGTTTGTTATGCTCGACCAGGGGGACTTTGTTATACTCGATGAGGGAGCCTTTGTTAAACTCGATAGGGGCGCGCTGTTATACTCGACCAGGGGACTTTGTTATACTCGATGAGGGCCTTTATTAAAACTCGATCAGGGCCCATATTTATACTCGATCAGGGGACTTTGTTGCATACTCTATCAGGGGACTTTGTTATACTCGATCAGGGGCTTTGTTATAGTCGATTAAGGGGAACTTTGTTTTTGCTCGATCAGGTAGCTGTTATACTCGATCAGCAGACTTTATTATAATTGAGCAGGGGACTTTGTTATACTTGCTCCAAGGACTTTGTTATGCTCGATGGGGGTCTTTGTTATACGATCAGGGCTTTGTTATACTTGATCAGGGCGCTATTTTTAATACATTGAGGGACTTTTTATGCTCGATCAGGGACTTTGTTATTCGATGAGGGGCCTGTGTTAAAGCTCTGACGCTTTATTTCTCACTCGACCAGGGGGTTTTGTTATATACTCGATCAGGGGCCTTTGTTAAACTCGATCAGGGGCCTTTGGTATACTCGATCCGGGGATTTTGTTATTCTCGATCAAGGGACTTTGTTATACTCGATGAGGGCCTTTGTTATGCTCGACAGGGGACATTTTATATTCGATCAGGGCCTTTGTTAAACTCGATCAGGGCCTCTGTTATACTCGATCAGGGGACTGTTATACTTTCGATCAGGGGACTTTGTTATACTCGATCAGCGAGCTTTGTTATAATAATTGATCAGGACTTTGTTATACTCGATAGGGCCTTTATTATACTCCAATCAGGTGACTTTTGACATATACTTTCGATCAGCGGACTTTGTTATTCTCGATCTAGAATTTGTTATAATCGTTCAGGGGACTTTGTTATGCTTGATTAGGGGACTGTTATTCCCGATGAGGAATATTTGTTAGAAGGTTAAACTTGATGAGGGCCTTTGTTAAACTCGATCAGGGGACTTTGTTATACTCGATCAAGGGCCTTTGTTATAATCGTTCAGGGGACTTTGTTATACTCGATCAGGGGACTTTGTTATATGCGATCAGAGGCCTTTGTTATACTCGTTCAGGCACCTTTGTTATATTCGATCAGGGGCCTTTGTTATACTCGATCAGAGGACTTTGTTAAACTCGATTAGGGGCCTTTGTTATACTCGATCAGAGGACCTTGTTATACTCGATCAGGGGACTTTGTTATACTCGATCAGGGGGTTTTGTTTTACTCGATCAGGTAACTTTGTTATACTCGATCAGGGTCCTTTGTTATAATCGTTCAGGGGACTTTGTTATTCTCGATCAGGGGAGTTTGTTATACTTGTTCAGGGGACTTTGTTATACTTGATCAGTGGACTTTGTTATATCCGATGAGGGAACTTTGTTATTCTCGATCATGGGACTTTGTTATACTCGATGAGGGGCCTTTGTTATACTCGATCAGGGGACTTTTTTATACTCGACCAGGGGACTTTGTTATACTCGATCAAGGGCCTTTGTTACACTCGACCAGGGGACTTTATTATACTCGATCAGGGGCCTTTGTTAAACTCGATCAGGGGCCTTTGTTATACTCGATTAGGGGATTTTGTTATTCTCGATCAGGGGACTTTGTTATACTCGTTCAGGGGACTTTGTTATACTTGATCTGGGGACTTTGTTATACTCGATGAGGGGGCTTTGTTATACACGATCAGGGGGGCTTTGTTATACTTGATCAGGGGCCTTTGTTATAATCGTTGAAGGGACTTTCTTATACTCAATCAGGGGACTTTGTTATACTCGATCAGGGGACTTTGTTATACTCGACCAGGGGAGTTTGTTATACTCGACCAGGGGACTTTATTATACTCGATCAAGGGACTTTGTCATACTCGATCAGGGGGCTTTGTTATACTCGACCAGGGGAAGTGTTATACTCGACTAGGGGACTTTGTTTTACTCAATCAGGGGACTTTCTTATATTCGATCAGGGGACTTTATTATACTCGATCAAGGGCCTTTGTTATACTCGATCAGGGGACTTTATCATACTCAATCAAGGGCCTTTGTTATACTCGATCAGGGGACTTTGTTATACTCGACAAGGGGACTTTGTTATACTCGATGGGGGGCTTTGTTACTTACACGATCAGGGGGCTGGCTATACTTGATCAGGGCCTTTGTTATAATAGTTCAAGGACTTTGTTATACTCAATCGGGGGACTTTCTTATACTCGATCCAGGGGACTGTTTATACTCGACCAGGAGTTTGTTATACTCGACCAGGGGACTTTGTTATACTCGATCAAAGGGCCTTTGATGCAAGCTCGATCAGGGTCCTTTGTTATACTCGATCAGGGGACTTTGCGGTATACTCGACCAGGGGGCCTTTGTTAAACTCGATCAGGGGACTTTGTTATACTCGATCAGGGGCATTTGTTATAATCGTTCAGGGGACTTTGTTATACTCGATCAGCGGACTTTGTTATACGCGATCAGAGGCCTTTGTTATACTCGATCAGGGAAATTTGTTATACTCGATCAGGGGCCTTTGTTATACTCATTCAGGCACCTTTGTTGTATTCGATCAGGGGCCTTTGTTAGACTCGATGAGGGGCCTTTGTTAAACTCGATTAGGGGCCTTTGTTATACTCGATCAGGGGACTTTGTTATACTCGATCAAGGGACTTTGTTATACTCGATCAGGGGAATTTGTTATACTCGATCAGGGGACTTTGTTATATTCGATGAGGGAACTTTGTTATTCTCGATCATGGGACTTTGTTATACTGGATGAGGGGCCTTTGTGATACTCGATCAGGGGACTTTTTTATACTCAACCAGGGGACTTTGTTATACTCGATCAGGGGCTTTTGTTAAACTCGATCAGGGGCCTTTGTTATACTCGATCAGGGGATTTTGTTATTCTCGATCAGGGGATTTTGTTATACTCGTTCCGGGGACTTTGTTACACTTGATCTGGGGACTTTGTTATACAAGATGAGGGGGCTTTGTTATACACGATCAGGGGGCTTTGTTATACTTGATCAGGGGCCTTTGTTATAATAGTTCAAGGGACTTTGTTATACTCAATCAGGGGACTTTCTTATACTCGATCAGGGGACTTTGTTATACTCGACCAGGGGAGTTTGTTATACTCGACCAGAGGACTTTGTTATACTCGATGAGGGCCTTTGTTAAACTCGATGAGGGTCCTTTGTTATACTCGATCAAGGGACTTTGTTATACTCGACCAGGGGCCTTTGTTAAACTCGATCAGGGGACTTTGTTATACTCGATCAAGGGCCTTTGTTATAATCGTTCAGGGGACTTTGTTATACTCGATCAGGGGACTTTGTTATATGCGATCAGAGGCCTTTGTTATACTCGTTCAGGCACCTTTGTTATATTCGATCAGGGGCCTTTGTTCTACTCGATCAGAGGACTTTGTTAAACTCGATTAGGGGCCTTTGTTATACTCGATCAGAGGACCTTGTTATACTCGATCAGGGGACTTTGTTATACTCGATCAGGGGGTTTTGTTTTACTCGATCAGGTAACTTTGTTATACTCGATCAGGGTCCTTTGTTATAATCGTTCAGGGGACTTTGTTATTCTCGATCAGGGGAGTTTGTTATACTCGTTCAGGGGACTTTGTTATACTTGATCAGGGGACTTTGTTATACTCGATAAGGAGGCTTTGTTATACACGATCAGGGGGCTTTGTTATACTTGATCAGGGGACTTTGTTATATGCGATCAGAGGCCTTTGTTATACTCGTTCAGGCACCTTTGTTATATTCGATCAGGGGCCTTTGTTATACTCGATGAGGGGCCTTTGTTAAACTCGATTAGGGGCCTTTGTTATACTCGATCAGGGGACTTTGTTATACTCGATCAGGTAACTTTGTTATAATCGTTCAAGGGACTTTGTTATACTCGATCAGGGGACTTTGTTATACTCGATCAGGGGACTTTGTTATACTCGACCAGGGGAGTTTCTTATACTCGACCAGAGGACTTTGTTATACTCGATCAGGGGCCTTTGTTATACTTGATCAGGACTTTCACACTCAGATTAGGGCCTTGTAAACCCGACAAGGGCCAATAGTTATACTCGGATCAGGGACTCTTGTTATACTCCGATCAGGGCTTTGTTAAACCCGACCAGGTCATTTTGTTAACCTTCCAACCAGGGACTTGTTATACTCAATCAGGACTTTGTTAAACTTCCGATCAGCGGACTTTGTTATACTCGACCAGGAACTTTGTTATACCCATCAGGGGCCTTTGTTAAACCCGACAAGCCTACTTGTTATAACTCCATCAGGGACTTTATATACTCGATCAGGGTTCCTTGTTATACTCGATCATGGACTTTGTTATACTCGATCAGCGGACTTTGTTATACCGATCAGGCCTTTTGTTATACCCGATCACGGACTTTCTATACCCCATCAGGGACATTGTTATAATTTATGAGGGGGGCTTTGTTATACCTGCTCAGGGACTTGTTTTACTTGGATTAGGGACTTTGTTATACCTGCTGATGAGGGCTGGTTATACACGATCAGGGCTTTGTTTATACTTGGATCAAGAGCCTAAGTTATAATCGCTCAAGGACTTTGTTATACTCGATCAGGGACATTGTTATACCTCTATCAGAGGATTGTTATACTGACCAAAGGGAGTTTGATATACTCGACCAGTGTCTTTGTTATACCTCGATGAGGGCCTTGTTAAACCCGATGAGGGGCCCATACTCGACCAGGGACTTTTTTATACTCGAATAGGGCCCTTGTTAAACCCCGATCAGCCATTGTTATACTCGATCAGGGACTTTGTTACACTCTCATCAGGACTTTTGTTATACTCGATCAGGGGCTTTGTTATACCTGGACAGGGAAACTTGTTATACTCGATCAGGGACTTTGTTATAATCGACCAGGAGTTTAACATTTCGACCAGGACTTTGCTATACCGATCAGAGACTTTGTTATACTCGATGACGGCCTTTGTTAAACCTCTATGAGGACCTTTTATACTCGACCAGGGACTTTGTTATAATCGCTCAGGAGACTTTGTTATACTCGATCAGACTTTAATACCGATCAGGGACTCGTTATACTCGATCAGGGACTTGTTATACTCGATCACCGATTTTGTTATACCCATCAGGAGACTTGTTATACTCGACGAGGGGCCTTGTTAAACTTGATCAGGGCCTTACACACGATCAGGGACTTTGTTATACTCGATCAGGGACTCCCTGTTATACCGATCAGCAAGACTTTGTTATACTCGATCAGGAGACTTTGTTATACTCGATGACGGCCATTGTTAAACCCCATGAGGGACCTTGTTATAATCTCGAATTCAGGGACTTTTGTTATAATCGTTCAGGGGACTTTTGTTATACTCGATCAGGGGACTTTTGTTATAACCCGATCAGGGGACTTTGTTATAATCGACCACGGGAGTTTGTTACCCCGATCAGGGGACTTTGTTATACTGGATCAGCGGACTTTTATTATACTCGATCAGGAGACTTTTGTTATACTCGATGAGGGCCCTTTGTTATACTCGATCAGGGCCTTTGTTATACCTTTGATCAGGGACTTTGTTATACTCAACCAGGGTTCTTTGTTATACTTGGATCAGCGGACTTGTTATACTCGATCAGGAGACTTTGTTATACCCGATGAGGGGCCTTTGATACTCCGATCAGGGCTTTTGTTATACTCGATCAGGGGACTTTGTTATACTCAACCAGTTCTTTGTTATATTTGACCAGGAGTTTGTTATACTCGACCAGGGACTTTTGTTATACCTGATGACGGGCCTTGTTAAACCTCTATGAGGGACCCTTTGTTATACCTCGACCAGGGACTTTGTTACACCCGATCAGGGCCTTTGTTAAACCTTCGATCAGGGCCATAGTTATACTCTCGATCAGGGACTTTGTAATAATTTCATCATGGGACTTGATATACCTGATCAGGGGAGTTTGTTATACCGTACCAGGGACTTTGTTATACCCACCACGGGCCTTGTTAAACCTCCGATCAGGGCCTTGTTATAATCTCCGATCAGGAACCTTTGTTATACCGATCAGGGGACTTTTGTTATACTCGACCAGGTGAGTTTGTTATACCTCTAACAAAGGACTTTGTTATACTCAATGAGGGGCCTTGTTAAACCTGCTGATGAGGGTCCTTGTTATACCTCGACCAGGGGACTTTGGTTATACCCGGGATCAGGGGCCTTCCTTGTTAAACTCCGGGATTTGGGGCCTTTTGTTATAATTAGCAATACGTAACTGAACGAAGTGGTCACCG
>NW_024715890.1:0-14583 GCF_018991925.1 Homarus americanus | reverse complement strand
TTACTGCGACTGAGAATGATTCATATGCTAGTGTCACTTATACTGATTGATATGATGCGTATACAGGCGGTGTATTCACAAAGGAATTCTAAGTCTCCGGGGACTCTCAGCTCTGACATATTAGGTTAAAAATGGAGAAAGTGAGAACATGATCCGGAAGTACTTTTAACAATTATGGAATTGGTCAAATAGTCCCACCCTCAAGATTTATAATTGCCTCTAAATTAATCAAACCATTGGGTATTAGGTGATAATCTTAAGGGTCTCCAATCTTACTGATGTGTTAATGTGAGTATCCAATTATATTTTTCTTCATTCTAATTGGCCTAATTTGTCCGGATTCTCAGAGGCACAAATCCAAATTTCCCCATTCGTCAAAGACAGAGTATTTAGTTACTCTAATCCTAATGGGTAAATACGTTAACAGGAATTAGGACCAATTATCAATATTATTTCTTTAGCACACGAAAAATTGCCATCTGATAAATAAATGGGTGAATAGAAGTCTCTGTACTGATAAAAGTAAAACGAAAAAGAATTATTACTTTTCAACTCGAATGACGAAGATAAGAGAACTTGGACAGTGACGAATCGATGGTCCTAAGACAATGGCAGTGAGAGACGTAGCCCCTGTAACATAGACGTGACTGTTGTGACTGAGAGAGAGACACAGCTGTAACGCAAAACAATGATACAGCTGTAACATCGAGACGCAGCTGTAACGCAGAAAATGATGCAGCTGCAATGAAAACGAACTAATTTCTTCAGGAATAATAACATCAATTAATTGTTTAAAAACAATTACAGCGGTGAGTTTCACGGTTACAGTGGAATGTTGTACCCATTTAAAATCTGTAAAAACAAATAAAAAATACCTTTCAATTATCGTTAGGTTAAGTTAGGTTAGGTTAGGTATATATGTATATGGTTCACAAGTACATCAAGTTTAAGGATTATGAAGTAAATAGACGCAAAAATTACATAGAGAAATTAATAACTGATTAAAAAACATACACAACAAGAAATCAAACTGGCGGCTGTAGACATGGAGGAGAGTAGAGAGTTTCGTCTTTGTTAACTGTCCATCAAATTAATTAGAAATACCCTTTTTAGTTATAATTGAAATAATCTTAATTGACCAGTACATCAATCAATGGATGAAGGATATAGTTCAGGAAAGTTGATTGACTCTAACATTCTTTATTCTGGAAGATTTTTTAGTGGGGGTTGGAAATCTTGCTTAGTTGAAATGACTGAGAAAAAATGTGTGCCAGATAAGAACGGACAGTTTTACTTATTTATAAAGATGCAATGGTTAAAGCCGATAAACGTCTTAGTTTGATCACATCCTATAACGACCTTGGGATTAATGGAGGTTAATTATATACAAGTTAACACACACACACACACACATACATACATACATACACACACACACACACACACACACACACACACACACACACACACACACACACACACACACACACACACACACGATTCAACAATTACAGACGTATTTGATATAAAAGAACATTCCGTCAGGGGAGAATGAAACTCGTTACGATGGTAGAAGTGCTGTTAACGTCTTTAAAGGAACGAAAAAAAAGAAAAAAGAAAAAAATAACTCACTCACGAGCTCCCTATCTTAGACACATATCTGATTTATCACGAATATAAGAATAGAACCAAATTAAAGGCGTAACGTTGCCCAAGGTGTGTGTGTGTGTGTGTGTGTGTGCGTGTGTGTTTTCATTAATTTCACTACCGTTACATTTCTAAGCTAACCTAACCTAACCTTTATCGGATACTTTTCATATGACTTAACTATTTGCCAAAGAAAATTATTGTTGGTGATCTTGACCAATATTATACTGGGGCCGAAATCACTAAAATGGGCCGAGGTTACCGTTGGATGTGGGCCAACGTCACTAGGCCGAAGTTACCGTGGGTCGACGTCACTGTCACCCGATATTGTCCTGCTGTTATCAACACAACAAAACGCCTCAACGCACGTGTACAGTATATGTAAACACCGATATATATTGTATTATAAACAATTTATAGTTGCTGATCTGACTTTCTGCTTCATTTACACGCAATTGCAGGGTCTCAATTGTTTCTCTTACCATTGACAACACAACATACTGTACATATATCGTTTCTCACTTTTGATCTTATTTTTTCATTTTTGTATTTATAGTTCTTTATTATTTATATTATTATTATTACAGTTACTGTATTATTATCATCATTATTATATTATTTTATTTTGTTTTGTTTTATCATAAATTTTATTTATTATGAATTATTATGAATATTATTTATTATTATTATTATTATTATTATTATTATTATTATTATTATTATTATTATTATTATTATTATTATTATTATTATTATTATTATTATTATTATTTCGCCCCCCAGGCCCCGATGTGAGTCAGTGACCTGTGTCCGGGTGGGCTAATCCCCGTAAAAAAAAAAAAAAAAAAATTACTCTTCAAGCTATGAGAGATTTGTCTATAAAATATTTGGAATACTAACTTAAAAAAAAAGCGTTTTAATTCGGGATTGAGCTTGAAACGAGCAGAATCTTGATGGTCAACCCCGCAATGTGTTGACAACGCCTCGATGGAATAACTTTGCAAGGTACTTATGTGTTACAGCTTCATATCTCTAAATATACAATAATTGTTAATGCATAATAGTTATTTTTACACTGAATGATTCACTCTTATAAGTATGACATATATTCTTATACTAGTGTACAATAAGAAAAGCAATGAAGAACATGTTTATTTTATCAATAAGGTAACTCCATTGTATAACCATAGAGTAAGTTAGTTTAATAACCAGGAAGTAAATAGGTTAATAAGGAAGAAAATTACTCTATCAGTAGTTACATCACTTCCTCTGCTAACATAACTAGTGCTGAACATCTACAACACAGGCTCCTTCATTAACAAAGTTTATCACTACATTCACAAGCACATACAACACTCCCTTCACAGCACAAATAAAACACAACCTACGAATGAGCCTCCTACAAGACTATGTACCGTGCAATCCTCTATCATAACATTAATTACCAATGAAACTTTTCCCTCAAATTCTCAGCAATGTTTTGTACTTTTATGTCTTATCGCTAATTGCACCGAATCTTTAAACAGCTTTCAAGGAGGATTCTCAGATCTTCCTTTCATTAGACGCTAAAATGTTTCCAGAAATTGAGGAGGAGAAGGAGTTTTTGATCCGACCAATACCGCCTTCAAGTATTCTCTCTCTCTCTCCTTCTTTAGTTAGCGAGACTGAGAGAATTATTGATGCCCTTGGTGTGGTCTTATTTCTTCATTTTATTTTTGAGTGTTGGTTCTTTTTCTCCTTCTACTTCTTTTGTTATTATTATTAATGTTTTTATGTTTATTATATTATTATTATTATTATTTACATAATTCTTCTATAACAACAATAATAACAATAATAATAACCTACAACCACTACCAACACCCAACAACAACAACAATAGCGACACTCATACAAACATTTAGAGATAAAAAAATCCTAAGAAATTAACATCACATAGAGCGGTTACAAGAAGACTGCATCCTCATTGACTGTAATGCTCCACTCGAGAATTTCCTGTGACTTTGATCTGTGATAATGGTACGGTAGTTGCTGGCCTAATTGGAATTTAATTACAGAATAACAGAGAGAGCTACTGTAGGTGTGTTTTCCCTGCCTAAAGGAGATCCGTTTTATTTTATTTTTCCCCCTCGAACTGTTTTCTCTGCATTATGATGTCTAATGAAGGTGTTGGGTGTGTTTGTGTGTGTGTGTGTGTGTGTGTGTGTGTGTGTGTATCCGCTTTTTTTTACACAAACACACACACACTCACAACACGGCTACAGCAACGCTCTCTCCACCCTGGAAATGCCTTCCCTCAGTGACCTCCACCACTATGCACTACCAGGGTTAGGCAGTGGAACTACTGCACCATCCTCGTCATCGCCACTTACTGCCACCTGCAGTTCCCCGCCCACCTTACGCAGTCCGCCACTACAACTAAATTCAGCCCATAAGAGCCCGCACTGATAGATATAAGAATAGCACCATCCCATCTATTGTTAAAATAATAAACAGTTCCTGATTTATGTACTGTACAGCCCTTTAAATGTATTGAACGGATATTAGTATGTCTAAATCAAATGTAAGTTTGTATATTTTCAACCACCGGCTGCAACTCTATTAATAAACCGTTTATTATTATTATTATTATTATTATTATTATTATTATTATTATTATTATTATTATTATTATTATTATTATTATTATTTTACACACATACGAATTGATCATATTAAATATATTAGGGAAAGTGAATTAAGAAAGGATATATAACGATAAGTAAAGAAAATGTTTTAGCAAATTAAAGCCTTTGTGTTTTTGTTTTTTTAGTGGAGAAAACTAAATTACGGCGGTGAAAGAAGGAGAACTTTTGAGAGAGAGAGAGAGAGAGAGAGAGAGAGAGAGAGAGATGGATGGATGGGTGGATGGAAAAAATGATAATAAGAGGAAGACAAACATAATAGCCCTCACAGGAAAAACACAGCTATTTGGACAACATTCAAGTAGTCCCTCATCATTATCTTCCCTTTTTTTTTAAATAATTTACCCAATATTGTATATCTCTGTGCATTTTAAAAGTCGAAAATGCAACATCATCTCAGACACTAAATAACTAAATAACAACAATACTACCGACTCTTACTCACCCATCCCCCGACCCCGGGCGTAATTATGGAGAGAGGGAGAGAGAGAGAGCGGAGGGTGGGGGGGGGGGACTTAATTTGCATACCACTTACTCTCTCAAGGACAACTTCTAAAGGCTTCCCCCTTCCCTTATCTATTAGAAAAGTTGCATTTGCCGGAGGGAGGAATCACGTTATACTAGAGGAGGTAAGAATGGAGGAGGGTGAGGAAGGAAGGAAGGAAGGAAGGAAGGGGGAAGGGGGAAGGTTAATTTATTTGACTGAATTACAACTGTGTGTATTGTTGCAAATTACTTCACACGGAGGTCTATGAAGAAGTTAATCGATTTGTGAGTTACTGTGTGTGTGTGTGTGTGTGTGTGTGTGATCATCAGGAGATCTCTTTATTAATTTATTTTGTTTGAGAGCTTAAACATATTATAAATGATGATTGGAAAACACATACTAGTTGGATGACAAAAATTTGGAAGAAAGAACACTTTAGAACCTAAGCATGGGTAGCAGCACACAGGAGAACACTTCAGAAAAATAAGAGGACAGTCAGTAACATTCAGAAGAACGCTCAGGTTAATGGATAAACGAGAAAAATCTTCAGGAATTTTTTTTTCCTGACACAGGCGCTCATACACGTGTTAACCTGTGCTTGTGTGGGCCGCGGATCAGGAGCGAGAGGTCACAGGGGAATAAAATGATCCCGAGTAAACTGGGAAGAGGTCGTCACGAGAACGGCAAAAAGGTCCTCTGAGAACTGACGCACAACATACCAGGTAGTAAGATTAGGAGACATTCCTTGGAGAAAATGCCAGAGGAGAATACAAGTCACTGGAGGGTAGAAAAAGGTCAGAGGAAGAATAAAGGATCCAGAGGAAAGCAAAACAAACACAGGAATTCTGACACAACACACGGGGGACTAATACCGACCCCCACAGACGACCAAGAAACGGGCTTAATATATAGAAAAAAACATATTGCTGTAGAAACAAATGTTAGGTCGAGAATGAAGAACAAAACGCTCGTATATAACTAAAACAGCTACACGGGGAGACAGAGGTTATGTTAGTCCATCAGCAGCTAAATAACAACGAGGGAGAAGCCAGACATGGTCGATGGAGATAAGATGTTAGCTGAGTCCGTGGACCATAGGGAGGAGCTAGACAGGGTCGAACAGTGGCTGATGTGTTAAATACAATTATATTAATGCTAACTTGTTAAGATAAATGAGCCGTTAATGACAACAATAATAATAATAATAAGTCAACACACACACACACACACACACATCACTGACCATCACCACGACCTCATCTGCAAATTTGGTAAGAAGCTTCTACACCATCCCCGACACCGGCTCCTACTACCACCTGGGAGCCCTAGTCCGAGAATTGCTGTTCGACACCACAACCGCATCCAGCCCATACGTGCACGAACTGATCGCTATAAGAACAGCCCAGTCCCAACCATTGTAAAAATTATCAATAACTTGTCATAAATCAGTGTATTCACTCCCAGTAAACACTACTCCTTGCACTGTCACTATGTTGAAATGAACTGTAGTTTGAGCTTTTCCCCATCTAGTTATTATATGTCTTATTTGTGTCACTTATGTTACTTGTATATTATCTGTAATTCGTAACCCATTCCCCAAATATGTAACTGTATATTTTCAGCCTTCTGGCTGCCAAGCTCTTTCAATAAACCGTTAATTATTATTATTATTATCATTATTACATACACACTGTACACCTTTGCAATATACAAACCATGTAATGAGAGCAGGAACGCAGGAAATAACATAACATAAGCCATAACTAAAACACGCTTATATACCGGGTTTTACTGTATGATAATGGAACTGTCCTTTATATCAAGTTTAACTGTACTGTGTGTGTGTGTGTGTGTGTGTGTGTAATTAATAAAATGTTGTACAGGAAACTGAGACTCTCCCCCCCCCTACCTATAAAAACGGGTCTTACTGTCATGATTACTTTAATAAATAAGAGATTATAAAAATAAGAACAGGACAGATAATACGGAAACAGATGAAACGCAATACGCAAACGAGATGAAACAACAAACACAAGAGTGAGAAAAGATGGAAAATACGCAGATAGATTTGACACGAGATGACACAATGAGATGACAGCGAGATGACACAGCGAGATGACACAACGACATGACAACGACATGACACACAACGACATGACACATTATGCAAATAGGATGACACATCACATTACACTCAAATAAGAATAAGTTCAAAATACGTATTCACGAGAAGACGCAACTATAAACAAATTTGAAAATGACGCAACTCAAAAAAGGGAACACAAATACGCTGACAAGAAATATTACGCAAATAAAGGAAAATAAAATATACAAATAAATTACATTAAATACGTTGACAAGCTACACATCCAACATGAATAATGACAAATAATACGCATATAAGATGTAAAAAAAAAGGCGTTGATAAGAAAAAATACGCAAAGATGAAACAAAAGTTCAAATAAGCGATGATCATATACGCAAATTAAACAAAATACGCAAATAAAATACAAAATACGCAACTAAAACAAAAACACGCAAATAAAACAAAAATACGAAAGTAAAATACAAAATACGCAAATAAAACACAAAATACGCAAATAAAATACGCAAAATAAAACAAAATACGCCAAACAAGAAATGACACCAATTATACCCCCAAAAAATACACACCAGAGTCTAAATCAACATTACCAAATCTATAAACAATAAATTAGTATATATTAAGTATTTATCCAAGGATCATATATACGGGTTGTGTGTAGGAGAAAACTATACTCCCTCTGCCAGGCTGTGTTACCACACTTGTTCTATAGTAATAATTAATCTTTTTTTTCTTTTGGACTAAGTTTGTAAATTTTTTTTATATGCGTGATGAATATTTTATTTTTATTTTATCCCACTGAGGTTTTATTGTTATTGTCTAAAAAAATCTTAGTTTCATTGTTTTTATTGCGTATAATTTTGGTTTCTTGATAAGGTTTAATTAGCTCAATATACAACAGATCAGAGCTTGTTAGTTCAGTGTATAGCATATATGAACCAGTTAGTTCAGTGTAAAGCATATATGAACCAGTTAGGTCAGTGTATAGCATATATGAACCAATTAGTTCAGTGTATAGCATATATAAACCAGTTAGTTCAGTGTATAACATATATGAACCACTTAGTTCAGTGTATAGCATATATGAACCAGTTAGTTCAGTGTATAGCATATATGAACCAGTTCAGTGTATAACATATATGAACCAGTTAGTTCAGTGTATAGCATATATGAACCAGTTAGTTCAGTGTATAGCATATATGAACCAGTTAGTTCAGTGTATAACATATATGAACCAGTTAGTTCAGTGTATAACATATATGAACCAGTTAGTTCAGTGTATAGCATATATGAACCAGTTAGTTCAGTGTATAACATATATGAACCAGTTAGTTCAGTGTAAAACATATATGAACCAGCTAGTTCAGTGTATAACCGTACCCTGTAAGTCCTGAGTTAACAACCTTACCTACTGCTGCCTGTGTTACTGAGTACAAAACACACTCACACACACAAAGACCAAGTTAAGGTTTATGAACTAAATACGATAATAATGATGACCAACACTAAGACATTTATGCGATTTTTTTAATAGAATTTTAACTCTAAAAACACCTTAGTGCTCCTGTGAACATTTTTTAAACCAATTACTTTTAAAATTAAGCCAAACACGATTATTTTTTTCAGTATTTTTAGATGTAACAATAATTAAACTTTTATTATTCACGGAAAAGATATAAAATTCATACTTCTTGATTAATAATAAAGGCAATTCAGTGATAACAAGTCAAAGTAGTTAAAATTTCCTATACAGGATAGAAAAAAATAAAAATAACTACAATTAATTAGTTCCAGCTACTTTTCCTAAATACTTGGACAACCTTGCTAGGACTGACCCCACACGACGACTAACTATCACAAAACTGCCAGCTATTATACCCGTAGATTCTCACCCAAGGCTCACTAAACAACCTTATTGGGTTATCCTAGGTCAAATCAACTTACGGTTTATCATTATCGATAGCTTATCCTAACCCCAATTACATGTCACCAACCATCACAGCCTCTTTTCCGGCCATGTCATGCACCTCCGCGACAACTAAAACAAAGAACAGGTTGTAAGCGACCACTCTACGTCACGCACTTATCTTCGGGTGATATGTACTCGAGGGAAAATTGTAAACCCGCACGAAGTCATGCACGAATATTATGTATCATCATGGGTAAAAAAAGTAAAAAAGCTGTGAGTTATTTGACGTCATGCATTACTCTTATATACAGTATATGACCGGGAATAATGAACCCAAAGACAAATGTTAGAAGCTACATTACTTCAGGCGCTATTATTTTATGTATTACCCACAATATAACCAAATAGGTAACAGGCAGTCATTAAACATGCAAGTACTACCGCCTGGAAAGATACTGGAGGCATAATGTGTTGTCTAATGGTAGACCCTGCTGCCATATGGCATCACAAAAATTGTGACCAAGTCCCAGGTTGCTGATCTGGCTTTCTGCCTCATTTACACACAATTGCAGGGTCTCAATTGTATCTCTTACTTCGACAACACAACATAAATAACATTTCTTACTCTTGATTTTGTTTTCGGTTCGTTTTCTATTATTTTTATTTTTTTGCTGGGCTAATCTCCATTGAAAATATTTACAAGACGCCATCCAAAACTCCTCAGGAAATATCATGAAAAATTAAAACATGTACAACAGCTAGCGAATACACACTGTCATGCACTATGCATTATACGTGACCAAATGATGTAAAAACCAAGCGAGATTCTGTAGGTCCGTAAGTCGACATTCACTACAGGACTACAGGACTACAGTATATATATATATATATATATATATATATATATATATATATATATATATATATATATATATATATATATATATATATATTGTTACGAGTTGGGGATTTAGAATATAGTTATACGTCTACCCAGATCCCAACAGGTAACAACAACAAAAAAACAAAGACAATCGGACTATAAAAGGGTAGACAAAGGATGCGAGTTTTTGTTGTATATAATAAAGTACCATAAATCCCTTAACAAAATATTCAGCTTATAAATTACCCTTAACCAAACTTAACCTAAACATTAACAGTATATACATATTAATAAACATAAAACAATCTTGAAGCAAGTGGACGTGGGGGAGTTAATACAAAATATAAGTACTTAAGTGAGGAGCTGAGATGGCTGACGAGTAAGGCTGAGTATTGTAGAAGACGGTAGGTAGTCACTGCACGTAGGTTTAGAGGATAGATGATCCTGTGGTCACTTCCCAGAGCCAAGTGCTCTTTCCTCGAATTGGAGCTGACAAAGAAGACTGAGGAGGTGACGCAACAACCAGGATATGGAGAAGGGAAACCTCGGAGTGGTAACTAAGACGAGTCATACTCGTGTCTCGTCCCTAGATGGCGTTGCTCGTGGTGCTGGGTAGGTAGATCAGGACAATAGATGGCGTGGTTCGTAGAGCTGGGTGGAGGGGTTCGTAACACACCCCCCCTCCAAAGACCTCCGAAGCGCGGGCGCGAAGGAGGTGATCACCTGGTGCGTCTGGAGAGTAGCTGCTGCATTTTCACTGGAGCTCGGGATAAGGAGTCTGCAATCAGGTTGGATGAACGTGAGTGGGTTATGGTCGGTGAAGACTAGGGTTGTTTGTGGGCAAGACTGGAGGTAACATTCAAACTTCTTTATTGCCAACACCAGAGCCAGGGCCTCCTTCTCTATGGTCGAGTAGTTGGTCCGATGTTTTTTCAACTTGGCGGAGTAATACGCCACAGGGTGAAGAACATCAGTGGTTGGGTCGGGTTGTAGGAGCACAGCCCCCACTCCGACACCACTAGCGTCGATTTGCAGATGGAAGGGCGAGGTGTAGTCAGGGGGGTGGACTACAGGCTTGGAGGCAAGGAAAGCTCTGAGGCGGTGGAAAGACTGGTCGCACCTCTGGTTCCAGATGTAAGGGACCGCAGAACTGGTAAGGTCTGTGAGGGGTCCGGCCACGCTGGAGAAGTTACTGCAGAACCGACGGTAGTAGCCGCACATCCCCAGGAAGCGCACGAGTTCCTTCCTCGTCCTTGGAGTGGGGAAGGACAAGATGGCTTTAACGTTTGCGTCCTTGGGTCTCACCATACCATGCCCAACGATATGTCCCAGGTAAGTCACTGAGGCCCGGCCAAAAGCAGATTTAGCCAGGTTTATGGTGAATCCAGTCTCTTGCAGTCGTGCAAACAGTATCTCCAAACGCACCAGATGTTCGTCCCAGCCGTCCGACACCACCACCAGGTCATCCAGGTAGGCGAACGTCCCACCTAGGTCCTGAATTAGGAAGTTGATGGCCTCTGGAATGGCGGAGCATTAGAAAAGCCAAACGCCATAACCAAATATTGAAAAAGACCAAATGGAGTTATAAATGCCGAGATTATTTTGCCCTATCCGTGAGTCCCACTTGATAATATCCTTTCAATAAGTCCACCGTACTGATAAACTTGGCACAGCCTATGCTGTCTATTATATCTTCAATCAAAGGTAAAGGGTAGGAGTCTGAGACAGTGACCTGGTTCACTTTACGATAATCGGTACAGAAACGAAAAGTGCCATCGGGTTTTGGAATGAGAAGGCAAGGTGAAGCCCAGGGGGAGGTACTAGGCTCAGCTAAGTTATGTTTTAACAAAAAATCTACCTCCTTTTTCATAATCTCTTTTTTGTGGATTTAGTCGATAGGCCGATTGCCTAATGGGTTGTACATCATCCGAGATTAGCTTAATATCATGTTTAAGTATATTGCAAAACCCTGGGAGGTCTGACGTGACTTTAGGAAATGTTGATAATAACTTAGTGAGATCTTTTGCTTGAGATGGATTCAGAACAGAAAAATACTCATCCAAGTTGTTGAGTACGTGACTGTTAGCAGGGTTTTCTTTAGGTAGAGGGAAGTCTAAATTCTCTAATAGGTCCATGTCATCTGTCTCCGGCTCCGGCCCTGACAAAACCGTATGCAATACAGGTTGACTTATAGCCTCTGGGATGTCTTCCTCTGACTGCCTGGAATGGTAAAGTTTCATGAGATTAATGTGAACAAGTTGTGAATCTTTTTTGCGATCAGGAGTATGGACTATATAGTTGAGGAGATAGTTTATTAGCAACTATATAGGGACCAGTAAACTTGCTTTTAAGGGGAGAGCCTGGAATGGGTAGAAAGAGTAACACTGTCACCTGGAGAATATGATCTTTTAACTAATTTAGGTTGGGACTTCACCATTTTTTCTTGGACTTTTTTTAAGTTTGACTGAGCAATGGTTCGGACTTCAGTTAATTTGTCCCTTAAAGTGTCAATGTATTGGGAAACTGTTGCGGGCTTAATAGATGAAGTGTCAAACCACTGCTCCTTTACTATTTTAAGGGGTCCCCTAATTTGTCTCCCATATAGTAACTCGAAGGGGGAAAAACCCAATGACTCTTGGGGACATTCCCTGATGGCAAAGAGTAACAAGTCTATGCTTTCATCCCATTCCTTTTGGTGTTCTATACAGTATTTTTTGAGCATTGATTTGAAAGTTTGATGGAACCGTTCCAAGCAACCTTGGGATTGTGGGTGGTAAGCCGAAGATGTACAATGGTCCACACTGAGGTCTTTCATCACCTGTTTTAAAAAAGATGGATCAGATTGTTGGGCTGTAATGAGCTCATCCTTACTAATGGTCTTACTGTACAGATCTTCTGTGGGTAGTAAGATATTGGAGGTGGTTTTAGATGAAGAGGGCCCATTACGCACACTCTGTGACCGGGTGACAGCACAAGATGGGAAAAGATGAGGAATAGTTTCTTTAAGGTCAGTGGTGGAGTTGACAGGTAAGGGAGAGTCGACTGTCTTTATGTTGGGAACCACTAGATCTCCTACCAAGTCATTACCCAATAATAAATGAATGCCGCACACAGGCATTGGGTCTTTCCTTATGGCTATTTGCACTTCCCCAGTAATCAAGGGACATTGGAGGTGCACTTTAGCTAAAGGATAGGAAGAATGGGATGAGAGATCTGAAATTAGAACACTCATTAGTAAATGCGGTAGATATATCAGGAATGACGTTAAACAGGAGGATAGATTGTGCTGCGCCCGTATCACGTAGTATACGAATAGGGAAAGAACGAGACCCCTCCATGATTGAAATTTTTCCCTCATAGGTGAATGAAGAGAAGAGATCCTGATGGGGCCTTTCCACATTGGTGTTTGCTATTGGTTTGGATTTGGGATCCAGGGAACTACTTTTAGCAATTCGACACTTTGGGTGTTTACAATTCTGGATCGTATGGCCTGGGTTTTTACAGTAAGAACAAGTAAGCTTGGTTGCATCGGGGGGAGTAGGTGTGGGACCTTTCGACCTACCACTCACGTTCCCAAGGTTATCATCAGAGGAGGACCTAACATGTCGGGAAGTACACGTTCTCTACTGCCCAGTGACTCCAACAAAGCGTACGCATCAGCCAGCTCAGCAGCACGCCCTAAATTAACCTCTCCACGCTCCTCCACATGCTTCAAGATGTGAAATGGTATCTTGCTCTTCCACTCCTCCAGGACTACCACAAATTTAACAAATCCTGAAATGTGGAGGTCTCTGTAGCCTCTAACCACTTCTTGAAAAACCTAAGCTTTTCTTGAGCAAACTCAACAAAGGTGTGTGAAAATGTTTTGGTTAGTTTACGAAACTTCTGCCGGTATCCATCTGGCGTGATAGCATAAGAGGTGAGGATATTCTTTTTTACGTTATCATAGTCATCAGTCTGGTCTAAACAGTTATAAACTCTACGAGCCTTACCACATAATTTAGGAACTAACACCGACACCCACTGGTCCTTGGCCACTCATTCTTCCCGGCTATTTTCTCAAAAGTCCTAAATGACCCGTCCATATCGGATTCATCAAACCCGGGAACAAGGGAAGAAGCATTAGCAGGGTTAAAAGCAGCTAGTTTCTCTTTTAATGCCACTTCTTTTGATTTAAACTCCGATGTTAAGGTGACTTCTATCTCTCTCACCTGTAGTTCTTTCAGTCTAACCTCCTTTCAGTCTAACCTCCTGCTCCAACTTGGCCCGTTCCATCATGGCCTGTTCCAACTTTTCTTCATGCTGCAACTTGGCCTGTTCCGACCTTTCTTCAGGCTCCAACTTGGCCTGTTCCGACCTTTCTTCAGGCTCCAACTTGGCCTGCTGCTCCAACTTGGCCTGTTCCAACTCTAGTTCTTTCATTTTGATTTGGAACTCGAACCTAGCTCGTTCTAGTTCTAAGGCGTCTACTCTTTGTGTTTTTTCTTGAGGGCTAGCCAGACCTGAAGCAACTTCTGAGTGAGGAGGGGTGGTGGATAGTGGTTGAAGTTTCTTGGACATGGGCGTTAATCTGTCAACAGCGGATTCTTTTAAAACTTCTTGTTGAACCAACACTTCAATCACATGATTTTTTAACATTTCTTTAGTCAGTTGCTGTGAAAATGGGATATTTTAATAGTTGGCTATTTCTTTCCATTCTTTCTTCAGGATATTAACACGTAATTTAGCTACGGAAGGATTTTCAATAAAATCCTGGAGATCAAAACCTGAGGTGGCCATTGTTAAGAAAAATAGGATAAATTAACTAATGGTCCAAAGATAAGATAAGTGGATAACCCTAGAAAATAAAACGGCAGTGGATAACCAGAA
>NW_024715889.1:0-12451 GCF_018991925.1 Homarus americanus | reverse complement strand
CAAGCCCCTGACTACCTTAGCATGCAGGAAGCCCTTGATCTGGTCTCCAGAGAGTGTGATTCACTTGGTTTCCTTCTTTCAACTGCGAAAACAAAAGCCATGTGGCACGGTCGTGTTGTACCTCCACCCCTTTTCATATCAGGAACGCCCTTGGACTGGGTTAATGAGACAAAATACCTGGGTGTGTATGTAACTCGCACACGTTGTCAGATCCCTGAAGTCCGCTATCTTCGAGACATATGTTTTCGGCGTCTCGCTCCCCTCTCTACCATGTGCAGGGGTTCCCTTGGTGCCAGCATCCCTGTACTTCTCACCATGTACAAGTCTTTTGTCCGTTCCTGTGTCGACTACGCCGGCCCTGCCCTCGTCAACATTAGTCGGACTGCTGTCAACCGTCTCGAAGTTATCCAGAGGAAAGCTGCTCGTATCATCCTTGGGGCTCCTCAGTGGACACGCTCTACTTCTCTATATAACGAACTTGGTCTTTCCCCTTTACAGGATCGTGTCCAGGAGTTTTACCTAAAAACTGCCGTTTCCATTCTACGGGATCCTAGGGGCAACTATGTCCAAACCAACTTGACTACTGCTGTTGGAGACCGACCTCCATCTAGAAGACAGTGGCGAGGGTCACTCATCCGAGCCCTTCAGGAACACGACCTCCTGCCTGATATTGTTGTCACCCCTGCTGTTGGTTCGTCTCCTTCTCCCTGGCTGGATTTTCAACCTGAAGTGATTGCCCTCGGTGGACCGCTCCCGAAATCCCAGGTGAACCCTGTTATTCTCTGCAAATACCACCTCTCCAGGATCGCTCACTGGTCCCCAGGTAGGGTCGTCCTCTACACTGATGGTTCTGTTGACCCCGCTACAGGTAGGGCCGGGGCTGGTGTCTACATCTCCCGTCCTCATGCCCCTGAGCCTATCAAACTGTCTCTCAGAGTTTCTGACGGGGCATCCTCCACTCAGGCTGAACTAATAGCCCTCCTTGCTGCCCTTCTCGCTGAGGAAGAAGCAGATGGTTTCTGCCCCTTGCTTGTCTGCTGCGATTCCAGGTCTGCTCTCGACGGGATCGCATTTGGATCTGGGGAAAATAAGGACCTCATCCTCCGAATACGAGGGTTAACATCCACACTTCAGGATGCAGGCCGCCCTGTGACATTCCTATGGATACCCAGTCATGTCGGTATCTTGGGGAATGAGGCAGCAGATGACCTTGCCAAGACTGGCTGCAACAAGGCCACACCTGACTACGTTGTTCCTCGAACACTCTTACAGATTAGGACCCAAATCCGCCGCAAACAGAGAGAAGCTCGGGAAGCAGCCATCCCCCTGGACTCCTCGCCCACATGGTACGATGTCCTCCGTAAACTTCCTGACCTCTCGTACGTCTACGGGAAAGGGTCGCGGAAGGGGGACGTGATTGCTGCCCGTATCATCATTGGGTATGACTTTGCTTGGGAGATTGGTATCCCCACATCCCCTGAGCAACGCTCTTGTGCGTTATGCAGAAGACCCGACAGCCGCACCCTTATTCACTACCTCCTAAGATGTCCCCACACACAACGCTTCCGTGACGCCTGCTGGACCACCACTCCACGACCCCCTGACGGAGACACGATGATCCTCCCAATACTGGCCAGATATTTTGTAAATAATATTGATTATGTGTTAAAGGAACATCCTTCCTTCCTTAGGCTTTAGTAAGCCCCTTTATAATATTTATACTGTATATACTTTTCACACTTGCCAGATGATTCTGGTGTCATTGTACAGGGGTACCTAGTGACAGCACTAGGATCCCGCTTCCTCTATCAAGGAATAAACAATTGAAATTGAATTGAACAAAATCTCTTGTACTCGACTCCAGTTTGTAAAAACTTGGAACATTTTGAATAGAGCACATAACAGAGGATAAATTATCACCAAGAGACTTATAGTTGAAGAAGAACAGTGACTTGTAAAAATCTCAGACTGACGCTCAAGGAGGTGAAGTTTCTCGTAACTGAAAAAATATCTTTCATCTCCAATAAAAAAAGGTAATATACCTTTCAGGACAGATTTTGTTTTATATTGCTTAAGTAATATTAACATATAATTGTAGTAGTGGTGCTCCAAGTGTAAAATGAACAGCAGTAAATGATTAACATAGTCAGGTGTCCTCGGCTGCCCTCCACTTGTTGTATTCGTAATTCAAGATATCTGGAGGTGCCGTGCTCTGTCGTGTCCTTTTAAGACCCGTGGCTATCCTTAGTATCCCAAACCATATGGGGTAGTTTATTTTTTGTTCTTGTGTGCCTCTTCTTTACCTAACGGCCACCTACTAGAGGTGGCCAAGTCAAGGGAAGACCAGTGGCCTGTGTAGGATCCCTCCATTGATCTTGTTAATTTTGTCTAGGGCTATTTTGAAGCCCAGTACTGTTCTCGATTCCACGGCTTGAGCTGGGAGAACGTCCCATAGATCTATCACTCTCTGTCACTCTATGTGAAGAAGTATTTCCTTGTGTTCGTTCTGCATGATAGCTTGGTGAGCTTGAAGTTGTCCCTTCGTGTTGTCCCTTTCAAGATTTTAATTGTTTTAATGA
The DNA here is from genome assembly GCF_018991925.1 of Homarus americanus. Classification (NCBI taxonomy): domain Eukaryota; kingdom Metazoa; phylum Arthropoda; class Malacostraca; order Decapoda; family Nephropidae; genus Homarus; species Homarus americanus. The sequence continues at coordinate 9,872 of NW_024715889.1, read as the reverse complement.
GATCTGTTCTATTGGGCTTTTTTCTGAATAGTTGTTCGTCTTGAGGCCCTTAGTTTACTTGGATAATCGAGATGGCATAGTTAAAGAATCATCTTGGTTGCACCTTTTCTATGGGTGTTAGATCTTTCTGGAGGTAGGGTTTCCATGCCTGAATACAAAAATCCATACAATAAGAAGCATTTTCGTATCATTGTATTCAAAGGTACGCTTTATAATTCCCAAATATATTTTTTTATTATTATTATTATTACTGCTGGGCATCCCCCCCACTTGTTGCGTCGCCTTCAAGTGATTGATTGATCTGTCACAACGCCTACAGATTTTAACTTATCGACAGTATCCAGGAAGTTGTCATTAACAGAATAGCTGTGATTGGGGTTGTTGTATCCTATTTGTAGGGTCTTGCATTTCGTAATGTTAAAGGACGTTTGACTGTCTCCAGACCATTGAACAGCTCATGCAGTTGTCCTCATTGATGCGACATCATCTTGACTTGCTGCCTAAGTAAATACCATCGTAACTTTTTCGTAGCCACTTATATCGAAATATTTGCGGCCACATGACTGTCATTAATTCTACCGAGTAAGTGGTGTGTGATTGTTTCGTAGTAGTTTTTCTACTAATTTTACTATAAGGAGAAAGGTGTTATTGTATATCTGTTGGGTGGTCGTGGTATTGTTTTGTTTTTTTAAGTAATTGTGAATTATTCTTGTTTTTCGTATGTACTTTTATCGTCAGTCATATATTTTTATTTAAGCAGAGTACAGTATACCATCTTGAACCTCTGGGGTGATTAGGAAATGTATGTGCTTTTAGTATCGTATCTTGCCAGAGTGAAATAAGACAGTGTTGGTTGTTATGAGGAACATTCATCAATATAAATATCATTCACTAATAACAATCTTTGTACCTGTATTATCAGCTGTTTTTTATAGGACCCAAATCCCCTGTAGTTCCGTACCACCAATACGTAACACAAAGTCACTCGCTCACTTGCTTTAGGTCTGAGTTTTCAATGTGTCGTGCTTATGTTTACTGCTTTGGGTAACTTGCATTGGTTGACATGTTGCCTATTGAAGTGTTCCTGTGTTTTAAGATGTTTCTTGTTGATGTATTCCTATGGGTTAAGGTGTTCCTTGTTTGAGGTATTGCTGTGTTGATATGTTCCTTGTTATTATGGTGTTTCTCGTTTCATTTTTTTGTGTTTAGGTGTTCTTTTGCATTGAAGCTTTCCTTGTTTGAGTTGCTCTTGTGTGTTGAGGTGTACCTTGTTTGAGGTGTTGCTATGTTGATATGTTCCTTGTTCTTATAGTGTTTCTTGTTTGAGTTTTTTTCTGTTGAGGTCGTTGAGATGTTTGAGGTGTTGCTGTGTTGATGTGTTCCTTGTCCTTAGGTGTTATGTGCTTTCAAGTAACTTATGTGTTTATTTATTCTGTGTTTACTTCGTATTTACGTTCAGATGTTATTTGCACATCCTGGTAAAGTTTTGGATACATTGTAATAAAATACTCTTCATATCGACTGAGGTCTCGTGTGCTCACAGGCCGCATAAGACGGAAGACCTTCAGTTAGAGGGAGCCCGTCAGGTTAAGTTAAATTTCGACGTCTGCCTTAGAAATACTACGCTACAAGCACAACCCAATGGCAAACTAGCTTAAGGGGGCCATTTAGCCCCATGTAGGTGTAAGAGTTGTGCGTATGACAAGAAAATAATACAGTACATGATTATATAAGAAAATGGGTCTTTTAGTATTAAGGTGCTTCATATTATTGTATTCACACACACACACACACACACACACACACACACACTGATTTTATTAGGGCACAAAACGTGTGTATGCATTACTCCTCAGACATTGACCGCCTAAACACGCGGAACACCTGAACACGGAACACATGGAACACCTTAGCACACGGAACACTATAACACGGAACATCTGAACACACGGAACACCTAAACACACCGACCACCTAGATACACGGAACACCTGAACACACGGAACACCTTAACACACGGAACGCCTAAACACATGGAACACCTGAATACATGATAACACGGAACACCTAATCTCACGGAGCGCCTGAACACATGGAACACCTGAATACGTGAACACACGGAACACCTAAACACACGGAACGCCTGAATACACAGAACAACTGAACATACGTAACACAGAACATCTGAGCACACGGAATACTATAACACGGAACACCTGAACACACGGAACACCTGAACACGCGGAACACCTGAACACACAGAATACCTAAATGCAGGGAACGTCTGAACACATGGAACACCTGAATACATGATCACACGGAACACCTAAACACACGGAATGCCTGAATACACAGAACACCTGAACACACGTAACACATGGAACACCTGACCACACGGAATACTAACACGGAACATACACACGGAACACCTGCCTGAACACACGGAACACCTGAACACACGGAACACCTGAACACACGAAACACCTGAACACACGGAACGCATGAATACGCTCAACACCTGAATACACGGAACGCCTAAACACACGGAACTCCTGAACACATGGAACACCTAAACGGACGGAACGCCTGAATACACGGAATACCTGAACACACGGAACGCATGAATACACGGAACACCTGAACACTTGGAACGCATGAATACACGGAACAGCCTGAACACACGGAACAGCTGAACGCACGGAACGCCTGAACATATGCAACATCTAAACACACGGGATGCCTGAACACGCGGAACACCTGAACACAAGGAACACCTGAACACACGGAACGCATAAACACACGGAACGCCTGAACACACGGAACGCATGAATACACGCAACACCTGAACACACGGAATGCATGAATACACGGAACGCCTAAACACACGGAACACCTGAACACACGCAAGAGTTGCCTAAGAAGGTTCGTGCATGACATATTACCCCCTCAGCACGTAGCTTCTCATGCCGGTTTTTTTTATCCCAGGACTGTCATGCAAGCAGCTGCGACCTGCTCCCCTCATGCATCGTCCTTCTCTCTGTCTGTCTGTCTGTTCATCTTTCTCTCTCCCTCTCTCTCTCTTCCTTCCTTCTTTCTTTTTCTTCCTCACCCTCTCTCGTTGACCACTTCTGCCTCTCTCTCTCTCTCTCTCCTCTCTCTCTCTCTCTCCCTGTTCATATTTCTCTCTCTCTGTCTGGTTCAGTTTCCCTCTATTTCTGTCAGCGTTTTTTATCTATTTCTTTCACTTATTTTCTTATTTTGTCTATTTCTTTCCATCACTTTATTTGTTCTACAGTCTTATTCTAAACTCATTCTGCCTCTGTCTCCTTTTCAATGATTTTCTGTCTGTCTGTCCGTCTGTCTCTCACTCTCTCCCCTTGTCTGCCTGTCTCATTTTTTTCTCAACCCTCTCTCTTCCTTTCTTACTCCCTCTTATTGTCTCCATCTTCATCTCTTGTTACCTGCATCTCTTAGTTACACAGTAAAGAGCCTCACATCCCAACACTCGGTACACTGGATCGAGCTTCCTCTAAGAACTACAGATTACCTGTCAACTAACAGTACTGTATACATGGCGCTGATGATGAACCCGACACGGAACACCAGATTAAGAGATCAATCCATTTGGGTATTATTTTTCAGCTCTGCGTCAGATAAAATTTTCAAAACGTTACTCTCTCTCTCTCTCTCTCTCTCTCTCTCTCTCTCTCTCTCTCTCTCGGTCGAAAATTTGTATACAGAAAACATCTGTTAAGTAAAATGGCTCCTTGCTGCTTGACAAACTTATTTTGATGAATTATCATATTTATAAATTGAATGATTTTACTGTTATGAATATCAATATCATCGATTTTTATACAAGATGTTTATAGCGTGGTGAAACATGAGAGTAAAGTAAGTTGTGTGGCATCATAAGTGAAAAAACAATATTGCATGTTTCTTAATTACATTATTTATTAGAAGTATGCGCTCTTGTGCATATACTGTAGCTATGTTATAGTTGTATATCCCATCATCACTACCGCCCATCATCACTACCTCCCATCATCACTACCTCCCATTATCACTACCTCCTATCATCACTACCTCACATCATCACTACCTCCTATCATCATTACCTCCTATCATCACTACCTCACATCATCACTACCGCCCATCATCACTACCTCCCATCATCACTACCTCCCATTATCACTACCTTCTATCATCACTACCTCACATCATCACTACCTCCCATCATCACTAACTCCCATTATCACTACCTCCCATCATCACTACCTCCTATCATCACTACCTCCTATCATCACTACCTCCCATTATCACTACCTCCTTTCATCACTACCACCCATTATCACTACCTCCAATCATCACTACCTCATCACTCACCTCCCATCATCACTAACTCCCATTATCACTACCTCCCATCATCACTACCTCCATCATCACTACCTCCTATCATCACTACCTCCTATCATCACTACCTCCCATCATCACTACCTCCCATCATCACTACCTCCCATTATCACTACCTCCTATCATCACTACCTCCCATCATCACTACCTCCTATCATCACTACCTCCCATTATCACTACCTCCTATCATCACTACCTCACATCATCACTACCTCAATCATCACTACCTCTCATTATCACTACCTCCTATCATCACTACCTCCCATCATCACTACCTCCCATTATCACTACCTCCCATCATCACTACCTCCTATCATCACTACCTCCTATCATCACTACCTCCCATTATCACTACCTCCCATTACTATTACCGCCCATCATCACTACCTCAAATCATCACTACCTCCCATTATCACTACCTCCTATCATCACTACCTCCCATTACTACTACCGCCCATCATCACTACCTCACATCATCACTACCTTTTCATCATCACTACCTCCCATCATCACTACCTCCTGTCATCACTACCTCACATCATCACTACCTCCTATTATCACTACCTCCTATCATCACTACCTCCCATCATCACTACCTGCCATCATCGCTACCTCCCATCATCACTACCGCCCATTACTACTACCTCCCATCATCACTACTTCCCATTACTACTACCTCCCATTACTACTACCTCCCATCATCACTACCTGCCATCATCGCTACCTCCCATCATCACTACCTCCCATTACTACTACCTCCCATCATCACTACCTCCCATCATCACTACCTCACATCGTCACTACCTCCCATCATCACTACCTCCATTATCACTACCTCCCATCATCACTACCTCACATTATCACTACCTCCCATTACTACTACCTCCCATTATCACTACCTCCCATTATCACTACCTCCCATCATCACTACCTCCCATTACTACTACCTACCATCATCACTACCTCACATTATCACTACCTCCCATCATCACTACCTCACATTATCACTACCTCACATTATCACTACCTCCCATCATCACTACCTCCCATCATCACTACCTCCCATCATCACTACCTCCCATTACTACTACCTCCCATCATCACTACCTCACATTATCACTACCTCACATTATCACTACCTCCCATCATCACTACCTCCCATCATCACTACCTCCCATTACTACTACCTCCCATCATCACTACCTCACATTATCACTACCTCACATTATCACTAACTCCCATCATCACTACCTCCCATCATCACTATCTCCCATCATCACTACCTCCCATCATCACTACCTCCCATCATCCTGCCCTCCATCATCACCTCACATTATCACCTTCCCATCATCACTACCTCCCATCATCTTTCCTCCCATCATCACTACCTCACATCATCACTACCTCCCATCATCACTACCTCCCATCATCACTACCTCCCATCATCACTACCTCCCATCATCACTACCTCCCATCATCACTACCTCCCATCATCATTAATATAGAGCCGGTATTAACAATAGATTAGTTTAATACCCCAGTTTCTGTACTAATTTTCCTCGGCACTCCCTGATTCCTCTCTCTTACCAACACGTTCTTCGTTTTCTTCTATTTTCTTCTTCTTTTCTACTTATTTTCTTCTTTGTCTGTTCTTATTACAATTTATTCCTCCTCCTACACCACCACCTTCTTTCCCATTTCCTTCTTCACCTCCTCCTCCTTCTCCACTTCCGCCACCCTGGATCAGACACCACCACACTTGACACAACATCAGCACCACCACCACACCTAACAATACCACCACCACCACCACAATTAACACATCACCATACCTAACATACTACACACAATACTACCAACACCACACACAACACCACTACCACACCATCACCACACCTAACACATCACACCTAACACACCACACCACCACCACACCTAACACACCACACCACCACCATCACCACACCTAACACACCACACCACCACCACACCTAACAACACCACCACCACAACTAAGACAAACCTGCAGACCAACGCCTCAGCCATACCTGTGGTTTAACCGACACTTGAAGTCTGCTCGAGTTGACAACAGAAATATGGCGACAACAACATAACACTGACAGGAAGACTTTCTTAACCGAGCGACAGACAAACAAGGTACCTACGTGGTAAACAAGATCCGAATATATACACTGAACATTAAAACAAACAAGGTAAACAGTATTAGTCAAAGCAAGAGAAACTAGTAAGAAATAAACAACATATGCAAACAATTTCGACAAAATATTATAACATAGCACAAGAAACAAGTTAAACAAAGTACAAAATAAATTACTAGATAAAAATAGTAATAATAAAACAAGGTGTAAGGCAAACAAGACACAAGACACACGTTAACAGGAAAATAAAACCACATATACAAGACAGGATGTAAACAAAAAGCGCATCAAACAGAGCAGGAGATCAAATGTGAACTATGCAGGATATTAAGCAATAACTGAAAATGGAAATAAAGTAAACAAAACAAAAGACAAATTACGAGTTAAACAAGAAACTCGCCAAACAAAGGCTGGGACAAAACAAAAAAACGACTGAAACAATACCTGAGATAAATTAAGACACGAATTAAACAATGGCTGGGACAACCAAAACCCAAGTGAGGCCGTGGAGGCGGGCCGGGGAGGTAGGTGGTGGTGGTTCAGGTGTTATTAAGGTGCGACGTTAATTGTCCCTTGAAGGATGTACGATGAATTACGACTACAGTACCACATCCTCCCCCACGGTGGCCTCCACCGTCACCCTGCAGTCCACCATGCACCTGATGCTGCTGCACCTACAGGATCACTTCCCCCATAGTCCACCATCACCACCTGCTGCCACTGCACCTACGGGATCAACTCCCCCACAGTCCACTACCACCACCTGCTGCTGCTGCTGTTGTTGCTGCTGCGGCTGCTGCTGCACCTACAGGATCAACTCCCCCACAGTCCACCATCACCACCTGCTGCCACTGCACCAACAAGATCACCTCCCCCACAGTCCACCATCACCACCTGCTGCTGCTGCACCTACAGCTTCAACTCCCCCACAGTCCTCCACCACCGCCACCACCTGCTGCTGCTCCTGCTGCACCTACAGGATCAACTACCCCACAGCCCACCACCACCCCTTGCTGCTGTTGCTGCACCTACAGGATCACCTCCCCGACACTCCACCATCACCACCAGCTGCCACTGCACCTACAGGATCACCTCCCCCACACTCCACCACCACCACCTGCTGCTTCTGCACTTACAGGATCGACTCCCCCACACTCCACCATCACCCCTGCAACCACTGCACCTACAGAATCACCTCCCCCACAGTCCACCATCACCACAACCTGTTGCCACTGCACCTACAGGATCACCTCCCCCTCAGTCCACCATCACCACCTGCTGCCACTACACTTACAGGATCAACTCCCCCACAGTCCACTATCACCACCTGCTGCTGCTGCACCTACAGGATCACCTCCCCCACAGGCCACCATCACCACCTACCGCCACTGCACCTGCAGGATCAACTCTCCCACAGTCCTGTCACCCACCTGCTGCCCCACTACACTTTGCAGATCGCTCCCCACAGTCACCACCACCACCTGCCTTGCCTGCAGAATCACCTCCCCCACAGTCCACCATCACCACCTGCTGCCACTGCAGCTACAGGATCAGCTCCCCCACAGTCCACTACCACCTACTGCTGCTGTTGTTGCTGCTGCACCTAGGACATCAATTCCCCCACAGTCCACCACCACTCTGCAGCTGCACCTACAGGATCACCTCCCCCACAGTCCACACTCACCACCTGCCGCCACTGCACCTACAGGACCAACTCCCCCACAGTCCACTACCACCACCTGCTACTGTTGTTGCTGTTGCTGCTGCACCTGGGGCATCGCTCCCCCAGTCCACCACCTTTCTGCAGCTGCACTTACAGGATCAACTTCCCCACAGTCACCACACCACCTGCTGCTTCACCTGCAAAGATCTGCCTCCCACAGTCACACCACCACCTGCTGTTGTCCTCTTTTTCTGGGAATCAGCTCCCCCCTGACCCTACCACCTGCTGTTGCTGCTGCACCTACAGAATCACCTCCCCCACAGTCCATCACCACCTACTGCTGCTGCACCTACAGGATCAACTCCCCCACAGTATACCACCACCAACTGCAGCTGCTGCTGCACCTACAGGATCAACTCCCCCACGGTCCACCGCCACCACCTGCCGTTGCTGCTGCACCTACAGAATCAACTGCCCCACAATCCACTACCACCACCTGCTGCTGCTGCTTATGTTGTTGTTGTTGTTGCTGCTGGTAGTGCAGCTGCTGCACCTACAGGACCAACTCCACCACAGTCCACCACCACCACCTACTGTTGCTGCTGCTGCACCTACAGGATCAACTCCCCCACAGTACACTACCTCCACCTGCTGCTGCTCTTGTTGTTGTTTCTGCTGCTGCACTTACAGGATCAACTCCCCCACAGTCCACCATCACCAAATGCTGCCATTGCAAATACAGGATCAACTCACCCACAGTCCACTACCACCACCTACTGCTGCTGCACATACAAGATCACCTCCCCCACAGTCCATCACGACCTGGTGCTGCGGCTGTACCTTCAAAATCACCTCCCCCACAGTCCACAATCACCACCTGCTGCCATTGCAAATACAGGATCAACTCACCCACAGTCCACTACCACCACCTACTGCTGCTGCACATACAAGATCACCTCCCCCACAGTCCATCACGACCTGGTGCTGCGGCTGTACCTTCAAGATCACCTCCCCCACAGTCCACCATCACCACCTGCTGTCATTGCAAATACAGGATCACCTCACCCACAGTCCACTACCACCACCTACTGCTGCTGCACATACAAGATCACCTCCCCCACAGTCCATCACGACCTGGTGCTGCGGCTGTACCTTCAAGATCAACTCCCCCACAGTCAACCACCACCACCTGTTGCTGATGCTGCAGCTACAGGATCAACTCCCCCCACAGGCCACCACCACCACCTGCTTCTCCACCTACAGGATCAACTCTCCCACAGGCCGCCGCCGCCGCCACCACCTGCTGCTGCTGCTGCTGCTGCTGCTGCTGTTGCTGTTGTTGCTGCTGCTGCTGCACCTACAGGATCAACTCCCCCAAAGTCCACTACCACCACCTGCTGCTGTTGCTGCACCTACAGGATCAACTCCCCCACAGTCCACTACCATCAGCTGCTGCTGCTGCATCTACAGGATCAACTACCCCACAGTCCACTACCACCACCTGCTGCTGCTGCTTATGTTGTTGTTGCTTTCAGCTGCTGCCCTTAAGGATCAACTCCACCACAGTCCACCACCACCTGCTGCTGCTGCTGCACCTACAGGATCAACTCCCCCCCAATCCACCACCACCACCTGCT
>NW_024715888.1:0-17703 GCF_018991925.1 Homarus americanus | reverse complement strand
GGGCGGTATTAGGACAAACTCTAACCCAACTTAACTTAATCTAACCTAACAGGATTCTAGGTATGACGTCAGGTAAATAGCTAGACATGCTCTGAAGAACATTATGGTCCTGTTCCTGAGTCCTTCACTTACAGACCGATGTAGTGGCCGTAATCTTGCCAACACACTATACATTATTATTTGGCAGGTCGTGTGGTGGATGTTGTTCGTGTCCTGGGAGTGACAACAGACGTGTGGCGTGTGAGAGCCTCGGTGACCGCCTTGTGTTGTGTCATCTCATTATTCTTCCGGTTGATAAACAAAAAGGTTTCCCTTCTCCTTTATAAGTGTGTGTCACCCTAACACGTGTGTTTAACTACCGTATTTCTCTCTCCTTCACTACCACGTGTGTGTATGTCAGCCATATGCGTTGCCCTTCCACATGTGTGTGACTGTTTGAGTGTCGTTGCCACATGTAATGACCGTTGTGAAGATGTTTGTGATTGCCGTGACGGTAATGGTTACTCAGTGATAGTGGTGACCTTTGTGTAGGGGTAATGGTGACCGCAGAGAAGGACTGATGGTGACTGCATTAAGGTGTGGACCAAAAATCAATTCTTTATCAAATGTTCCTACAAATAATCCATATGATGTCTTACACCATCCTCCTCCCCAAGACTCAGTGAGGGATGCCTACCGTGACCCTTTGACCTGATATTCGAGCATCGTGGCATCTGGTAGTGCTGCCGGGACTGAGGAGGAGGGGGAGGGTGAGGGTGACCTTGGACTTGGAGGGTTGTGGAGATTTTCTGCGGGGCGGAGTGGAGCCGGAGCCAAGCTGTGCAGTGAGTGGAGGAGGTTATGTGCTTGGCGGATATCTTGGACTCACTGCTTGCAATGTTGTGCCATTCTCCATGCCTTTGGGAAGTGTATATTCAGTGGAGATTGTACGCGTGTGTTCCTTTGTTCTCCAGAGGTATATATACAAATTCACGTGTATGCATAGAATAGTATATATATCCTCTGACCCCTAAGAAGTATGTTTTGTATTCACGTATACAGTATACATAATATGCTAGTATACGTGTTCTCCAGGCCTTAGGAATATTCATATACGATCGTGCTATACATGCTCTTGAATAAACTGAAATTACGAATCCTTGAAAACTCTGTCTGTAGCTACTTAAAATTTAAACTGAAATATGGGACCACGTTGAGAAGTAAAATTTATGCCCGGCTGTAGCGCAGTTTAATACTACAGGGAAGATAACACTGCGGTGGTGATGTGACCCAGGTGATGCATTGGTGGTTACTGAAGACGGCAGCTGAAACAATGACACTGCTTCCTCGGTCTCTCCTTCTTTATCACGATTTTTTGGGGGTTATTATCGTATTTTCCTGTTTATTGTATTTTTTATCGTAGTTTTTTAGCGTAATTTTTTGGGGTTATCGTGATTTTTTGGTAATTATCGTATTTTTTTTCTTGTGGGTATCGTGATTTTTTTTGGTGTATTAGTTATCGTATTTTTCTTCGTGTTTATCGTGATTTATTCCCCCTTGCTGTGTTTATACTGTGATGTTTAATCCATGTCTCCCACTTGTTACCATTTTTCAGCGTGTATCTCTGTGATGTGATGAGAAAAATATGTGATAGATATACCCCGTGGTGCTGTAGCTGAACTTCCAGTATATACTTTACTACATGTTGGTGTTGTGTGTAGCTCGTGTTAGTGGTGTGGCGGGGGACAACACTCAGAAACTACCCAGTCCCATGTTGTATATTTAAGTATATATATATATACATACCGGTATATATTTTGTATTAATTATAAAAAAGTACAAGAAAGTTTTGTGATATCTCCAATACGTGTTAAGTGGCTTGTGGAGATAAAGTTTGTGTGTGACTTAAAGAGTGTCGACGGGTTGTGGTGTAAACAACTGGTCAACTGAGGTCACCATACCATGAGGAGCTTTCTTACCCAGAGCGGATGTGTGACCTGACCTGCCGCCTCAGGTCACCGTACCTCATACTCTCCGCTGGCAGGAGGAAGCTGCCAAGATGTCGCACCAACAGAGAACAAGTAAGTTGTTTACATCACCTCAGTAATAAACCCTCGTCTAGTTGTGATAATAAAAGTATACGGTATCTTTATTTCAGGGTTAGAACCGTGTACTGTATTCAGGTACAAGGAAACACCGGGATTGGTACGTGAAGATTAGGCACCCAAGATTATTTGACCTGGAAATTATACCCCGCTAGCCTAACCCCTCAGGTAGATTTAGGGTGGTTAATTAGTGGGTGAAATAAGCTAGGATGCCCAATCTTTAGGTGAGCCAGGATAGTTCTAAGGCTCTGATACCTGCCGTTTCTTGAACAATATGATGGTAAAGATTATATTATTGTACATACTTGCTTAGTCCCGGCGTGAGAAATATGACATGTTTACTGAGAATTTGTTGTACGTGTCTCATACGTTGCCTGGTAGATGAGATTAAGGGGACAGCAGAGTATCCTCACTGAGTGGTACAGCTGGGAGATGACACCCTGAGGAGTATGCTTGTTGAGTGGTAGAGAGAATTAACTGGTTATCTTATGAGTGTTAGAGCGAGTAAAGGCTTATTGAACTGTACCATCCAGCTGTGTGGGGACCAGTGCTGACTGAACTCCTCGGGAAAAAAATACCCTGGCGCGTTGATGCAGATTATGACCAGTTTTGAGTCACCAGAAGTAATTAATGTCTTGGTAATTTATTTGAGATTTCTTCCTTTTAAGGTATGAAGGAAATTTCAGTATTTTAGTTTATCGAGTAATGGTGTAGTTAGTGTTTTCCAGGTAGGTGAAATATATGTCAATCAATTTATTCCTAGACTTTAATATTTTATGTAAAAAGAAGTGAAATAACAAAATTACGTTTCATTAGTATATATTTCATTGGTAGGTATAAATAACATTGTATGCTGGTATAGCGTAAACTCAGATGAAAATAACACTGGGCAGCAAACCTCCTCAAGATAATTGGTAATGGCCAGCAGGATGACTAATGTTCGTTAGTAACACAACCACGAGTGTATCATTAAGTCAACTTACTCAGCTGACAGGGAGCGGCGGGGGTCACACTGATAACCTTCAGTTACCAGTAATGTGTTGTCATTCCTGGTGAAACAGCACCATCCATAATCAAATATTGCTCGTTATTATTGTTATTACGTGTCAGGTACAAAAACTATAATCACTTGGTTTTATACATTAACGCCATAATGTATTGTCATGGAGGTAGTCAAATAATTTTCCCGGTCCAGTGTCTCTATTATTACCTTCTAAATTATCTCGTTTCTTTGCCTATTACTATAAGTGAAGATGTGCTATAATAGGCGGTAATTTGAGGTTACCTTCAGTCTGTTGGTTTTTGCTCTGAGACCATATAAAAAACTGAGCCTTGAGCTGTTCGTGTATATCCTGGAGCTGGTGGAGACTCCTGGCACACTGCACCTTGTAATTAAGCATACACAGTTATATTTAGTGCAGTCGTCAGCTTATTCGGCGAATCACGTGAAGATTAACCATCCCAGCTTATCTCTCCTGAAGATTAACCAGTCAAACCTAACCTACAATATATCGAACTTAACCCCCCAGGTAGCGTTAGGGTGTTTAATCATGAGGTGAAATAAGCTGGGTGTTATTCTTTGTTAGGTCACCGGTAATTGTTAACGTTTGACAGTTGTCCGTTGTAGAAACCCCCTGAATGGTGCTTAACAATAACCTGGAAGTTGAAGAAAAAGTTTGAACCCAACAAGATAGCGTCAGAAACCTCGCTGCCACGACCAGCTCAAAAATCCAGTCCGTACGTCAATGTGGATAAGACGGGGGGGGGGGGCTTAGGCGGAAATATACTACGATAAGGCGAGATGGAGGGTATGAGATAGGCCTACCCGTGTGTGTGTGTCAGGTAGCGACGGTGCCCTGAGGGTGTGGCACCTCCACCAGATCAGCTTCTCGCCGCAGCTCTTCACCTCAAGATTGGGCGCCACCAGTGCTCCTGCACGAGCTGTCCAGATATTGGATTTATATGGTGAGGGACGCCCCTTCCTCCCCCTGTGTGGATGGTGAGGGACGCCCCTTCCTCCCCCTGTGTGGATAGTGAGGGGCGCCTCTTTCCACCCGTCCCTCGTGTGGACGTCCTTTAGAAATTGTAAACTAACGTGGCCCCGTCTCCTCCTTTAGCTGATACGTGGCCCCGTCTCCTCCTTTGGCAGGTACGTGGCCCCGTCTCCTCCCGTGGCAGGTACGTGGCCCCGTCTCCTCCCGCGGCCACCGTCCGTAGATTCTCCTCTCGGTCTTGCCGGATTACTGGAGGTGCTCAAGCCAAGTTTCCTTTTTTTAATTAGTGAACTTTGAGGAAGATTTGGTATATTTATGGCGGGCCGGAACTGACAGTCTTGAGATGCTTGTAATTACTGTCGGAAGCTGCGCCGCGTTTTACCAGTTTTTCATACCAGGAGTAAGAGGGGCCGAGGTGGTTGGGGGGGGGGGCACACTATCTCTCACTCTATTGGTGTGCACTGTGCAGTATAGCATCACAGATCCGAAGATGGGTCGTGGTGGTGGGTACTCTGGCCACACTATAAGTCATGTCAGGGGAAGGTTCAAGTTTCGTTACATGGTTGAGGGCGCTCCTGCCTCGCAACACAAACAGTCTCCCACTATCAGGAGGAGAGAGAGAGGCTGTCATGAACACCCACCACCCGGCCGGCCACGCTGAAGCCTCCCTCACAGTAAGTAATAAAGGCGGAGTAGCATAACATCAGATGCCCAAAATTGCTCCGTTTGTTTTTGTATCAGTTGCATGTTGTTATTTTTTTTTTTATCTCTGTATCTTATTGGTCTTAACGATTAAACCTTTCCAGTTATGTTATTGGATTTTGGAAGGGGTCATCAGTAATTAACGTTCTGTCGCCCCTCATCCCTTGTAGCTTTTGCCTTTAAACTTAACATAGTGGCTCTCTCTGAGTCATGGCTGGGCTCATGACCTCGGTGGGAGAGTCAAGGTTACAAGGTCAGAGGTCATTTGGCTGTCTTTAATCTGTTATCTCCCAACTTTTAGATTAAATTCTTGCGTTCAACTGCAAGACTTTTTCTGGTGGTGGGGGGGGGGGGAGTATTATTGCGAATTTTATCAGGTACCGTCTTAGGTGTGACCATTAATTTCTCTTTTATCAGGTATCTAACTTAGAGATTTTAAACGAACAATTCCGATTTCTGGTGTTCCCTTAGTGAGCGTATGTACTTATTACTGCCTGTGTATTAGTGTACATTAATATAACTCTCTAAAGTGAATTATATCTCATCTGGATTACATACAGTTAAGGTTTGGGCGACTGAGGGGAGGTGAGGAGGAATAACGAGTGCAGGTATTAGATTGGAGGAGGGGTGGGGGTGGGGGGTGAGAGAGGGGGGAGAGGGGGGTGGGGGTGAGGGAGAGGGTGGGATGATAGTGTCAAGACAACAACCTCCCCTTAACACAAGATTTGATGAGTTCCATCTGTGGCTGGCGGCATTGGTGGTGGTAGTAGTAGTAGTAGTACAGTGGTGGTGGTAGTAGTAGTGGTAGTACAGTGGTGGTGCTGGTAGTGGTTGTATTGATAAAGATGATGGTGGTGGTGTTGATAGAGGAGGATGGTGACGGTGGTTGTGGTGTTGGTAGTGGTGATGGTGGTGGTGGTGGTGGTTGTGGTGTTGGTAGAGGTGGTGATGGTAGAGGTGGTGATGGTGTTGTTGGTGATGGCAGAGGAGGAGGTAGTAGTGGAAGTTGCCTTGTTGAGCCTGTGTGTGTACCGCCACCCTTAAATCAGACTGTCACTCAAGCGGTATCCCCGATAATGAAGGCATTACCCGACACCATTCACAGTGACGTCCGCCGCCTCTCCCCTCCCCCCTCCCTCACCCCCCTCCCCCCCCTCCTTCCCCCCCCTTCGCACCTCCGCACCACAAATGGGGAATTGGAATTTGACTTTGTTGAGCGAACCTGTATACGCACTTTACCCTGAGCAAAATTCCATTGGAGAATTTCCCACCGGACAAAATTGCTTTGCAGAAAACTACACTATACAATTTATCACTGGACAAAATCCCTCCATAGGATAAAAATTCCATCAGACGGGATAACCGAGTGTTCAAAATTCCACCAGAGAATATGCCAGCAGATAATTTCGCCTCGAACAAAATAACATCAGATAAATTAACGTAGAAAAACAAAACCCTTCCAGTTTATTTCCCCCAGGACAAGAAGAGACCAGCCTACGGAATCCTATCTTAAAAAAAAAATCCAGCAGAATTTTTCAAAGTGAAGCAAATTCCTCCCGAGTTTGCCAATGTACTGACTCCCGCAGCGTAGTGAGTGAGTTAGTTATGTGTCCCTGCCAGAAAGGGTTTGAGTGTGGTGAGTGGGTGAGCTGCTCCTGATATATTCTTGTGTTAATCCTCTTTACTCGGTGATATGATCCCCGGCGTGATGGCTACCATAGAATGTTATCTTGATGAAGTGAGGGAATTAACCGTCCAGTTGGCAGCATTCAGATAGTCCCCCCACACTCGGCCCCTTTGACCAGGTATTGTAATAGTTTGGTATATTTTGGATTCAAGCCTTAATGTTTGCGATAGTCTTTTGGCTGACTGAACGATATATTTATCTCAGTTTATGATCCCGAGTATTTTTTTCTCATAATGACAATAATGATTAGTTTACTGTTCCATGTGTGCCAAACAATTATTAACTCGTGTACTGTTGAGATTGAGGCTTGGAGGCTTGATATGATTAGTGTTGTTTAGTCTCCTGGGGACGACGAGCTGGTGTGCTGCAGTGCTGTGTGTGACGTAACTATTTACTGTATCTGACTGTTTGAGAGCAACGTGGAGACATAATAATATACAGGATGTCTCAGAATAATATATTCACACTGCCTCACTGATGTTCGTGTGGATGTTTGTCTTAACTTGCAGGGGACCTCGCACATCAACGAGTGAGAGGGCAGTGTTGTTGTTTTTGTAATACAAGCGATCACTCGACCTTTACGTGTTATTTTTCTGAGACACCCTGTATATAATCCTTAAATGAAAACTATTGGCGACACCTTTAATTTTACATATTGTTTTCCTGAATTAAATAAAATACTTTGTGTTTACAGTAAGTGGGTGAGGGAATGTTTGTCGTCCACGCACTACTTGGGTTTTTGTTGACAGTGTAAATGAAGAGTTAGTTTATATTGCTGGCGGGACGAGATAACAGTGAACACGGCCGTTTATGTCTATAGTGTTATGCTGGTGTACAATATTGACTCCAGTTATGCTCTATATACTGTACTGTCGTCGTTGTTGGTGCACCAGCTCAGCCCGGAGGTAAAACTGTTTTACATCCTCTACCAGATGGCAAAGTTAACCAGCGATGCATATTTGAATTTGTTGTGTAAATAGAAACACGTTTATTCAGTCAATATAGACGAGTTAGGTCAGTCAATAGACACCGTTTAAGCCACAGTGGTAAGGTCTCTCTTAGCTTGTATTACATATTAAGTAGAGAGATGCTGCTGTGTTCTGTGGTGATGGTAAAGGTGGCCAGGCCGAGGGAAGGAAGCCAGTGGCCCGTGTAGGATCCTTGTATTGGGGTGTCTAATCTCTAGGTGATCCGTAAGTGAAATTATTATCACTGAATAAACAGTTTAATCTGGGGCCGTGTTGTGTTGTCAGCCCAGTATACCAGGTGGGACAAGCTATCAGTATCCAGGTGGTATTGCACATTAATTTTCATTACAGGAATTTAGTACACCAAGTGGACACATTTTATCGATACTTTTGGTCACAACGTTAATAATTTGTAACTGAAGTACACCAACGTTTTATGGAGGAAAAGTAGCATTATTTTTAACAAGCGTGCGAGATGGAGATACTGTATCACTAATTTATATTATTAAACCACAAATTGATTTACTGTAAAGATGATCAATTTTTTTATCGTTTTGTAAATTACAGATTGTTCTTTATCTCCGACCGAATGCTGGGGCTATACCGTCCTACTAAGACAAACTTGGTGTCCACTCGATAACTTAACACAGATTTAATACATTAGTTTAAATCTTGGTGTGAAAATTTATTATGACAGGTTTTGGCTTGTGTTGTCAGGCGTGTGGCTTGACCGTGTAGTGTTAGAGTTAGGCCTTTATCTATGTATTTGGGCACTTGGGGTAACTAGATCATAACGTACACAGTTTGGGCTGGATGGCTTTCAGCTACAGATCTTGACGGGCGGAGGGGAGATGGCTTAATGTGTAACTCTTGTATACAAGGTAGAATCATTCCGTGAATATTATGTTACGTGACTCATTATTTTTCACTACAGTAACAAAATAAAAAATCTCGCCCACGCATAAGCTTGAACATAAATGTGACCAAGAATTGGCCAAAGCTGAGTTTCGGGACTGGTTGTAGGTTCCCGTCAGCGTATATAATGAAGCCTTTAATAAAACTCCCTCAATCGGATAAACATTATCGGTCATTCAGCCTGGTGGGGCAAGCACTGACCTAACTGAAAAAAGTGAAAGTGGGTTTCATATGCCGTTATGAGCAGTGCGGATGTAGCACATTGGTAGCCGTGCCTATTTTTTACAAGGCTGTATTGTGTCCTTTACTGTACTCGACCTTCTTCACTCCCTCAACTGTAGCGTCAGATACTTATTCACATCTGGGTCGACTTGGGGGCTCTGGGCTCGAACTACTGTCCTTTAGAATAGTAGACGAGTGGTGCATTCATCCGGCCATCACACCCTTGATGGGCTGGCGAACCACAGCTAAGAGATCAAAGTAAAGTGATATGAGGTAATAGGGTAGGTAAGTGTTGACGGCCTCTTGTTCTAGCCCCTATCAATCAGTATTATATAAATATGGGCTAAGGACATATATTCATTATATACATTCTATCACCCAGACTATTGAGCATAAAGCTACATAAGCATTTGTTCTGTCACACCTCCTAGGGTGGACAGCACACATAAACATTTGTAGTTTCGCACAGATTCAGGTTACAACCCATAAATATATGTCCCCAGGCCTCTGTGAGAGTAGGCCTGTGGAGTGTAGCCTCTTATCCCTGTGTTGTCGTATAGATTACATACCCCCTTACAAGCAGACAGAGAGAGGTTCGCCTAGTTCACAGTTTCACACAGTTCACCAGTTCACAGCCAAACACCGTACCAAAGAGACGTGTGTGAGCATAGCTCCCAAGGCTGTATCTCTCTCTAATTATATCAGCTAATTACAAGCTAATGCTCAGTAGTCTGTCAACAAACAATTCTGTAACTACCAGAGCATCCAATATAACTAGAAAATCACCACGTGTGTTTACATTAAACCAAGGAACCACGAATGAAGATAACAGAACCTGTGTACACCTGTGTATACTCACAAGCTAAGATAATTACAAGTGTAACCCAGGTGGGCTTGGACGACTCAACGACTCAAAACTACGACTGTATCAAAGGTGACACGCCGTGAGACTACCTATTATCTCACCCAGCTTCATCAAAGGTACCAGTGACTACTGTACACTCATTCAGGCAAGTGTTAACAAGTGAGATCGTTTGATATCAAACCCCGGTCCAAACACTCTGCTACCGACTCCTCCTGGAATATTGCGGTATTGGGTATATTCTGTTTTAGCTGTCAGTACACCATGTGGGGTCGTGTAACTATTGTGGGGTGAAGAGGGAGAGGTTGGCGAGTGTCCAGTGTTAAGGGCGGTGGTGAGAGGCACCTCGGGGAGTCATCTGTCTGCCTGCTCTTGTTCCTCTTCTCCTCTTGTGTCCCCATCCCTCACCTCTCCCCTATTGTTCATTCGTTCTTCACCTCTCTCCCCTTGTTCCTCTATTGTGCCTTCTCTCTTCACTTCTCTCCTCAAATGGCCCTTTCTCTTGCTTTATTTTCCTCTCCCCTTGTTTCTCTCACTCGTTACCCCTCGCTGTATTCTCCTCATTAATAACGGCATTAGAGCTACTGTGGTAATGTATAAAATGCGTATATGATGTCCCATATTAATCATAACCCTATGTTCTCAACGGAGGGGTGTAACTCTGTCAGGTATTATGGCAATTCGGTGATACGTGACCTGGTATGAGTGGTTTACGGGTTATGGCAATTCGGTGATACGTGACCTGGTATGAGTGGTTTTTCCGGGTTATGGCAATTCGGTGATACGTGACCTGGTATGAGTGGTTTACGGGTTATGGCAATTCGGTGATACGTGACCTGGTATGAGTGGTTTACGGGTTATGGCAATTCGGTGATACGTGACCTGGTATAAGGGGTTTACGGGTCTGTTGGTTAAAACCTTAAGCATATTTAGTAGTTATTGTGTGGACGGACGGAGCCATTTACCATATCAAAATTGCTGGTACTAGTATACTATTGATGATGAAAGTAAACGTTATTTTTTTTTACTTAAATGTCTACAATATGTCATGCTGAATATCACGCACGTACACCCCCCCCCCCCTTACATGGCTAGTGGAAATGACGACATGTACAGACGTCATACACATTATCCTTCCCTTTCCACTTAGTACGTAAATAGAACAACAGAAAACGGTGATGTAGTCCACAGTATGAGTGTTGTTGTTACCTCACCTGTGGGGGAATTACGCGTGACGAGGTGTTGAAGGCTCCGAGTCTAAGCTAACCGGACTTAAATAGGATCTTTAACCTAACCTAACCAAAACCTCACCTATTTTACTTAATCTGTTTCTGTGGGGTGGGAGGAGCACCGATGTGTCGAGGCTGTCGTGTACACATTGACCTGCTTCTTCTTCATCATCATCACCAGCAACACGGCGCTACACCACAGTGATCCAGGAGCTGTGTTAAGTGTCACGTTTTCCCTTTAGGGTTTTTTATTTTTATTTTTTTTTGGGTGGTTCTATGCGAAGATGTTGATGATTCACTTATATATGTACCTCTATTGGGTTATGGACGTAAGTTAAGGTGTATGAGCAAGTCCATGTGGGTATTACTTTGTTGCTCTCTCTCTCTCTCTCTCTCTCTCTCTCTCCTTATCTTCTTTCAGATGTCTGTACCCTTTGATGCATTCCCACACAAACACGAGAGTGGAGTGAGAATAAGAATATAGAAAACACCAATTTGGTTTTCACGCCGCGTCGATATGTCATTCATCACTGGAACTGCTCGCATTTACCGGGGGCCCGTCCACTTACGCTTCGTTTATTGCCGTTGATCGTGGTGTTAATGAAATGGTGTCTCGTTTGGCATTTAAGAAACGGCAGTATAGAATGCGACTTGGGAATTACTTAAGGAACATCAGGCGTGGCTGTGTGGGTGTTCCGGGTAGTGAGGTGTTATGGTAAGAGCAGTATTTACGTCTTGGCAACTGAGGCGCGGTGCACGTTCAACTTTCTATCTATCGGCACGTGAGGAGGGGGGAGGTGGAGGGTAGGGGGGGGGGTGAAATTACGGAGTATTAATAGTGCTCCGTCTTTAGCACCACAGGTGTGTCGGGATGATGTAATATATGGGCTTGTTGCGGGTATTTAAACACACACACGTAAGTTAATAAGTTAAAAAGTTATAATTAAAAAAAATAGGGATAGAAATCTCTCTGACATAACATATGCTGCTGTTAAATGTTGCAGCTATATTTAACCTGTAATAATACGGCTGAGAACTTGAGAAAAGATTACCTGCGGGCTTGTATATTTGTTATGTTTAAGTCGGGGATATATAACATCAAAGACAAGGCCTCGGGGGGGATGAATGCCAGGTAGAGTCAGGTTGGCGGGTCCTCGTGAGGGGAGTTTCCTTTGATCAATCATTATTGAACATGTCCCAGGGCGGGGAAGTGGCCACAGTTGATCTTGATAATTTAGCCACCTCCAGCTGGTCAATTTCTTAGTTCTGAAAAGTAGGCCAGCCAGGGAACAGCATCAACAGCAGATATAGTAACAGGAACAGCAGCAGCAATAGTAACAAAAACAGCACTAGGAACAATAACAGCAGCAGCAATATCCCTACCATGTGCTACACCGCTGGGCTGCCTGGCCACATCCATGCTGAGGGCGATACAGTCATGTAATACACGCGCCTTAGATCATTACTGGTGTTATTGTGGCCATGGCCCGATCGTTGGAATGAGCAGGGAGAAGGGGAGGTGGGTGGGGGGGGGGGTTGTCACTTTCTCTTCTAGTAGTTAAGGCCATGTTGTTTATAATTTAATATTCAAACATGAGTTAGTCGATTTTCCGTCCGTACATTAGTTTAGTGAGAGGTGAAGGTGTTGTGAATCGCGGGAGTTGGGTAATTTGGTCCAGTAGCGGTTCATGAGTGTTTCTTCCTGTGCTGCTTCCTCTTTGTCACTTAATAGTCTCCTCTTCTTCCCTTTTAAGTGCCTCATTCTCCGCTTCTTCCTCTTTAAGCCACTCATTCTCCTCTTCTTCCTCTTTAAGCCACTCATTCTCTTCCTCTTTAAGCCACTCATTCTCCTCTTCTTCCTCTTTAAGCCACTCATTCTCCTCTTCTTCCTCTTTAAGCCACTCATTCTCCTCTTCTTCCTCTTTAAGCCACTCATTCTCCTCTTCCTCCTCATTAAGCCACTCATTCTCCTCTTCTTCCTCTTTAAGCCACTCATTCTCCTCTTCTTCCTCTTTAAGCCACTCATTCTCCTCTTCTTCCTCTTTAAGCCACTCATTCTCCTCTTCTTCCTCTTTAAGCCACTCATTCTCCTCTTCTTCCTCTTTAAGCCCTCATTCTCCCTCTTCTTCCTCTTTAAGCCACTCATTCTCCTCTTCTTCCTCTTTAAGCCACTCATTCTCCTCTTCTTCCTCTTTAAGCCACTCATTCTTCTTCTTCCTCTTTAAGCCACTCATTCTCCTCTTCCTCCTCTTTAAGCCACTCATTCTCCTCTTCTTCCTCTTTAAGCCACTCATTCTCCTCTTCTTCCTCATTAAGCCACTCATTCTCCTCTTTTCTTCCTCTTTAAGCCACTCATTCTCTCTTCTTCCTCTTAAGCCACTCATTCTCCTCTTCTTCCTCATTAAGCCACTCATTCTCCTCTTCTTCCTCTTTAAGCCACTCATTCTCCTCTTCTTCCTCCATTAAGCCCTCATTCTCCTCTTCTTCCTCTTTAAGCCACTCATTCTCCTCTTCTTCCTCTTTAAGCCACTCATTCTCCTCTTCTTCCTCTTTAAGCCACTCATTCTCCTCTTCTTCCTCATTAAGCCACTCATTCTTCTCCTCTTCCTCATTAAGCTACTCATTCTCCTCTTCTTCCTCTTTAAGCCACTCATTCTCCTCTTCCATAAATTTCTCAACTTCCTCTTCGTCCTCCTTCAGTCTTACACAACACAAACTATTGATCTCAACTAACACACATTGCTCTTCAGTAACACAATTCAGTCAGTGTGTTGAGAGGGCGGCGGTGTATAGGTACCTGGGGATTACCTGGTGGTAGATTACTAGGCACCATATATACACCTTGATGGTACCTGTGATCTGTGAGGCAAAACGGGTCATTTAAAGCTCATGATCTGTATTTTCCTGGTCTTGCTGTTAGTAGTTTAGAGACAGTGAGAGCTGGGACTGTTACCTCGCCTCATCGGAAATTTGATGATAGTCTATGAGGCAGTAACGGGGAGCCCTGTCACCAGCCGTGTTATGTTGTTACACGGCTGTCGTCTTACTGTGGACATTCCTCTCACACTTGACATTCCTTCCCTAACATTCACACCCTCATAGAGTAGTCCAGAAGGGCGTGGTACATGTGGGGGTGTTAGGATGGACTCATAGTACAACTGTAGAGGTGTTAAGATGGACTCATAGTACCACTGTAGAGGTGTTAGGATGGACTCATAGTACCACTGTAGAGGTGTTAGGATGGACTCATAGTACCACTGTAGAGGTGTTAGGATGCACTCATAGTACCACTGTAGAGGTGTTAGGATGGACTCATAGTACCACTGTAGAGGTGTTAGGATGGACTCATAGTACCACTGTAGAGGTGTTAGGATGGACTCATAGTACCACTGTAGAGGTGTTAGGATGGACTCATAGTACCACTGTAGAGGTGTTCGGAACAATATGTCGGAGTGGTGGTGAAGGGTATGGAGGCTCAGGTTGTTCAATAGGTCATTCGTTGTAACTCCCTCGTAATAACACACTTTAGTGGCCGACTCCAGCAACATACCAACAATTATCCTCCGAAACACTTGAACAATTTTAACCTCGACTGTACTGTACCTTAACTTGATATACTTTTATTTAATACCACTTAAGGAGACAGTATTTCGTCCTGTATCTAGTTAAGAAAACACATCTAGTTTGGGTGGTTAGTTTCTGGGGTATTTTTTGGGGGGGGGCGGGACGTTGGTTTTGTGTTGCAGCCCACGGTGAGCCAAGCAGTTGTGTTCTTATCTCTTCGGGTACACGGAGGGAAAAGTTGGACGCACGACCCCTTGAAAAATCCCTCGAGTTCAGCTGTCTGTCTCACTACCCTCACACCCACGTCTTGCGAGGCATTCCTTTCTTGTCCGTCCGCCTTTCCAACCCGCGTGTACTGTATATTTCCGCGAGTGAGATGGTGAACGTGTGAAGTTATCCTCCTCTCCCCTTCCCTCCCTTCCTTCCCCTCCCCTTCCTTCCCCTCCTTCCCTCTCCCCTACGCCCCTTCCCTCCCCCTACCCCTCCCTTTCCTTCCCATCCTTAACCCATCCCCTACCTCTTCCTCCTCCCCCCCTTTACCCTCCTCTCACATACAAAGGAAAGCCAGAGTGAGATACACCGATACAGGCAGACAGATGGACAGGCTGATCGAGCGACCGACGGCGAATCACTGTTGAACATATAATTGGAGGCGTCTCCGTCTCACACACACACACACACACACACACACACACACAAACTCACTCACTCAGTATTTTTGTGTCATTTTTAACACTGCGTGAAGATCATTATTCTCTCTTACACCACTCAAACAAAGCTCCGCGTACGTGCTTGTGTGCGTAATTACATTTCAGAAAGACTGCAGTAATAGTAATTTAACTTGACGCTTCGTGTATTATGCGTCATTGCGTCAGCGTTAAGTCGATTACGCTACGAATATGCTCTTCGGTCTATAGGGCGTCATAACACATAATACTTACACACGATGTAATGGAATAAGAACCGCCATCAAGTTGCTAATTTTATTCAGGTCAGGATTATTGCCTGTTTTAATGGTGTCCAGAATCTCCACCTTTAAGCTGTAGTGACTAAGATTTAGTTTCTAGACGATAGGCAACATGTTCAATATTTTTTCTCACGAACTCTACTGATTTGTAGGGGGTGGGAGATGTGTGTCGCGGTTCAAGTAAATCTCTCCACTTTTGTCAGACCTACCGAGATTGAAGGAGTAGTAGAAGTAGTAGGGACACCAGCAGGTACAGCAGGAGTAATAGGAACGGCAGCAGGAACAATAGGAACGGCAGCAGGAACAATAGGAACGGCAGCAGGAACAATAGGAACGGCAGCAGGAACAATAGGAACGGCAGCAGGAACAATAGGAACGGCAGCAGGAACAATAGGAAGGGCAGCAGGAACAATAGGAACGGCAGCAGGAACAATAGGAACGGCAGCAGGAACAATAGGAACGGCAGCAGGAAACAATAGGAACGGCAGCAGGAACAATAGGAACAGCAGCAGGGCAAGGGAGCAACAGGAACAGCAGGTGTGGCAGGAGCAATAGAACAGCAGCAGGCAACAATAGGAACAGCAGCAGGTGTAGCAAGCAATAGGAACAGCAGCAGGTGTAGCAGGAGCAATAGGAAGCAGCAGGAACAATAGCAGCAGGTGTAGCAGGAACAATAGGAACAGCAGCAGGTGTAGCAGGGAGCAATAGGAACAGCAGCAGGAGAATGGCATATGGAACATAGGAACAATAAGCAGCAGGTGTAGCAATAGGAATAGCAACAGCAGAACAATAGGAACAGCAGCAGGGTAGCAGGACAATGGAACAGCAGCAGGTGTAGCAGGAGCAATAGGAACAGCAGCAGGAGCAATAGGAACAGCAGCAGGTGTAGCAGGAGCAATAGGAACAGCAGCAGGTAGGAATAGCAGGTGTAGCAGGACAATAGGAACAGCACAGGTGTAGCAGGAGCAGGAACAGCAGCAGGCGTAGGAACAATAGGAATAACAATAGACAGCAGCAGCAACAATAGGAACAGCACAGGTAGCAGACAATAGGAATAGCAGAACAGGAACAATAGGAACAGCAGCAGGTGTAGCAGGAGCAATAGGAACAGCAGCCAGGTGGCAGGAACAATAGGAACAGCAGCAGGTGTGGGAACAAATAGGCAAGCAGGAACAATAGGAACAGCAACAGGTGTAGCAGGAACAGCAGCAGGTGTGCAGGAACAATAGGAACAGCAGCAGGTGTAGCAGGAACAATAGGAACAGCAGGTGTAGCAGGAGCACAGGAACACAGCAAGCAGGAACAATAGCAGCAGGTGTAGCAGGAGCAATAGGAACAGCAGCAGGTGTGGCAGGAACATAGGAACAGCAGCAGGTGTAACAGGAACAGCAGCAGGTGTAGCAGGAGCAATAGGAGCATAGGAACAGCAGCAGGGAGCAGGAACAGCAGCAGGTGTAGCAGGAAGCAATATAGGAACAGCAGCAGGTGTAGCAGGAGCAATAGGAACAACACAGCAGTGTACAGCAGGAGCACAGGAACAGCAGCAGGTGTAGCAGAAGCAATAGGAACAGCAGCAGGTGTAGCAGTGTAAAGAACAACAGCAGGTGTAGCAGGACAACAGGAACAGCAGCAGGTGTAGGAGCAATAGGAACAGCACAGGTGTAGCAGGAGCAGGAACACATGGGTAAGCAGGAAGCAACAGGGAACAACAGCAGGTGTGGCAGGAGCACAGGACAACAGCAGGTGTAGCAGGAGCAGGAGCAGCAGGTGTAGCAGGAACAGCAGCAGGTGTAAAGGAGCAATAGGGAATAGCAGCAGGTGTAGCAGGAACAACAATACAGACAACAGAGTGTAGCAGGAGCAATAGGAACAGCAGCAGGTGTAGCAAGCAATAGGGAACAACAGCAGGTGTAGGACACAGCAGCAGCAGGTGTAGCAGGAGCAATAGGCAGCAGGTGTAGCAGGAGCAATAGAACAACAGCAGGTGTAGCAGGAACAGCAGGTGTAGGAACAGGGTGTAGCACAGGAACAGCAGCAGGTGTAGCAGGAGCAATAGGGCAGCATAGCAGGAGCAACAGAACAACAGCAGGTGTAGCAGGAGCAATAGGAACAGCAGCAGGTGTAGCAGGAACAGCAGCAGGTGTAGCAGGAGCAATAGGAACAGGAACAACAGGTGTAGCAGGAGCAATAGGAACAGCAGCAGGTGTAGCAGGAACAGCAGCAGGTGGCAGGAACCGCAACAGCAGGAACAATAGGAACATCAGCAGGTGTAGCAGGAGCAATAGGAACAGCAGCAGCAGAGAACAGCAGCAGGTGTAGCAGGAGCAACAGGAACAGCAGCAGGTGTAGCAATAGGAACAGCAGCAGGTAGGAACACAGCAGGTGTAGCAGGAACAGCAGCAGGTGTAGCAGGAGCAATGCAGCAGGTGTAGCAGAGCAATAGGAACAGCAGCAGGTGTAGCAGGAACAACAGCAGGTGTAGCAGAGGACACAGCAGCAGGTGTAGCAG